>NW_023458759.1:121216-123196 GCF_013731165.1 Rhagoletis pomonella
CATGGTTAAGATGTATTAGATATTTGAACCAAGGTTTGGGTTTTGGCTAACAGCTGCTTTTGCTCTTTATTTGCAAGGCGAATTTATACAAGGTGGTAGCGGAAGACCAAACACAAAAACTACACTAGCAAACTAGCAAACTAAATGCACAAAAGTACAACAAACACATCATTTTGACAAACAGTACGAATTCGCCTTGAAATCAGCAGCTCCGGTAACACCTCCTCATATGAATTCAGCTTTTTTCTTTGCCTGTTGTTTTTTACGGATACTTTTGTCGACGTGATTTTTCTTATTGTTATCTTAATATCTCATATAAAAAATAGAAAAGCTGAACTTGAACCTCTTATATTTTACTTGCCCCAAATAATTCTGATATGGGTGAAATCATGGTAAAACGTTACATCGAGCGACATTTTTTGTTTTTGCATAGCGAAACGGTTGGTATTCTATACCTATGCCTTATGTTATATGTACTCACAAATTCATATTATTTATGTTATAGATATGTATGTAAAGAGAATAAATTAATTATCCTTTATTAAGTTTTGATTGTTTTACAAATAGTCAGTTATGTACTATTAAAAAATAGAGTAAAATAGTTGTTTGATTCGATTAAATTGCAAAAATTAATCGATTATAGTAATGAAATGATTAGTCGCTACCATTCCTAATCTTATTCGAAAAACGGTACATTGGTTGCGGCGAAAAGTTTTGCTTCCATAATTTGTGCAAGGCATCAATAGTGCGGATTATATGGATTAACTATTAATTTAATTGTGGTTCATCATTTTTAAACATCAGCGACAAAAATACTGAGGTTAGTATCGATCGTTACGTTTTTATGTGCTGTGTAATTTATATAGTGTAACTATGCGATGGCGTTAACAATTAAAAAATGTTTGTAGAATACATATCTGGTGACAAAATCGCAATGGATATTGACTACGACTTGTACGACTACAAACTAGTAAAATTTCTTGAAGAGTCTGTCGACGTGGTCCTGCCACATGTCATCGACATAGTTTACAAAGATTGGGTCTACTTCAATACAAAACTGGGTGTCTGCGAAACACGTTTTCCACCTCCACCATACGGAGCCATAAAGAACAAATATTTATTTAAAAAACTGATTGAAAAATCAGAAGCACCCGCAAATTGGGAATCATATGAAATCGAAATTGTCGGTCATGCAAGTGAGTTAAAATAATATATCATTCTATTGCGCTTTATGAAATGTCGCAAAGTGGCATTTTTGGTGGTGGGGGTTTGGTGTCTATACAGAATCGTACAATGAAGCACTTGAGCGACTACAAGAATTAAGGAAGAAACCATTTGCTTTCACTGACAATGAAAATGCTTCCAAGAAATCCGAAGCTATGAAACGAGAGCTTCAACGCCGGGCAAACGCTGCAGCTTTGAATGAAAAGAAAGCAGACGAACACTTTAGTGATAATGTTTGTTCTTTGAGCGAAATAGAGACAGGTAATAAACAAGCAATCAGAATGCAAAATAAAAGCAACATGTTTTTATTTTTGATATGTTTTAGAGGCGGATGAACCATCCTCAAACAAAAGGAAAGATAAACAATTTATTTCCAAATTAAAGAAGCCAAATCGAAAAAGTAAGAATTGACTAGAACTTTGGAAATTTATAGTTTTCAATATATCGAAGGTTCATATTCAATATCCGCTATCTGCAATTTTTACAAAAATGATTTTATGATATTAGACTGCATCTGCAACTTAACTGCCATTAATTTTACTTTTGCAATTCAATAGTACATTTTTCTAACAAGCGATATACAAGGTCAATATTAACATAATCGATGACAGTTAGGCCTTAGGTGGATTTTTATATCGGAATCTCAGTTTTGTGAAAATCGAAAACTGAGGGTATTGAATATAAGCCGTAGATATGATATTTCTATTCTTTCATTGAAAACCTGAAAGGAAAAGGAGATCCCGAACGAAAAGGATA
>NW_023458759.1:123296-126656 GCF_013731165.1 Rhagoletis pomonella
ATCCGTAATTTTGCACATCTTCGGTCAAGTGTAACAAATTATGCAGGGTTTTCGTAAACGACGTCTTTCCATATAAATGGCCAGCATTTTCCACGAATTTTTTTAAGTACGTCTTAGCTTTATTGCAATAAACTAAAGCGTATTCATCGGAGCATAATAATCTACAAGAAGCATGAAAAAGTAGAAAGTGTCGATAATAACTAGGTTTTAATAATTTTCTCATAAGGATTGGGCCACTGTAAAGCAAAAAAAAACGAAATTCCGTGGCCTTGAACTTTAAGAAGTGCTTGAGCGCTCTTGTCTTAAAGCTGAAATTCGACCGGAACTTGAAAAGCCATATTTACTGATCTTTGTTCTAAAACCTTTTTTTTGTTTCACACTCAATTGAAAAGGAAATTTTTCTAGCCAATACTGGAGCAATTTTTTCATCACACCTATACAACAAAGATGCATGAAATCGAGGATGAAGCAAGTAATCATATTGATCTTAGGAGTTATGTTCAATAGGGGCGTTGAATGGGTATGGTGATCTGGCTGTTCTTTGTTACGAAAAGAGTTATCCGTTCTTTTTTTATGTTCTCAATAAGGGAAAATTGTCCGTTTATCGAAGCGAACCCCTTTAATAGTGCATCTCTCGTATGAAAAGAAACCAACGTGACCTTTAATCCCCTTGAGCAAAGCTCTTGCTGGGGTATCGCAGCAAAAAGCTTTAATGCTAAATTGGTAATAATTTCCCTCAATTTCCACTCCATTACTTAATCTGTTCACTTCGTTGATGAACTTTCCTAAAAACGCATCAAGTTCTTTCGGTTTTTCATCTCCGTAATAGACTCCTATAGGAAAAGGCTCGTAAACGTTGTAATAATTGTGAATTTTACCCAAAATGGGCCACATTTGGCGCGTACTTGATTTGTATACAGGCACCCCATCTATATTTATCAATAGTTCTATAGAACCTTCGTGGAAATCAGGATTGACATTTTGTAATCCTTTTTCGATCCCAAAGTACACGAATTCGCCAGTTCCAACTGTCTCAATTATCAATATTAACATAATCGATGACAGTTAGGCCTTAGGTGGATTTTTATATCGGAATCTTAGTTTTGTGAAAATCGAAAACTGAGGGTATTGAATATAAGCCGTAGATATGATATTTATACAGATATACATCAGTTAATTCTTAATTTACATTTAGGACGATCGCCACAATTTTCAAGTTCACCTGAAGCCTCTCCTGCTAAAAGATCATCAAAAAGTCTGAAGCATCGCAAAGATTTATACAGTGATGGTAAATATAGCATTTTCAGCTTAAATGAAACCATTTTCAAATTAAGCGAAACCTTTTTCAAATTAAATGACACCTTTTTCAGACTAAGCGAAACCTTTTTCAAATTAAATTAAAAAATAAATTGCATTTTTGTATTTAAAATGCCAAAACTGGTTTCTTAACCGCTATGAAAATGAAAAAAAATATATAAACAAACTTTGGCAGTTTAAAGTCCAAATATATAAATAGAAAAAAATCAAAGCAGCTGTTTTACGCTACAACTTATTCAATATACCTTGACCGTAAAGAAGAGCAACGTGTAACAGCGAATTCACAGTAAACCAAAAAAAGGAAGTTTCATTTAATTTAAATAAAGTTTCATTGCATTTGGAAAAGGTTTCATTTAAACTGAAAATGCTATATTTCATGGTTGTATTTTTTCATTTGTTTTATCCATGCCTAAATTTTGTAATCGGTCTACGACTTTCAGAAAAAATCGTTGCAAGTTCGTACGAAGTGAGAAGCGAGAACTTAAATACTCTTTCCAATGCAACAACATCCCAAAAATCAAACAGCCCCAAAGTAACCTATAATCAAGTTTCAAATTATAATGGTATGGGAATTATAAGAGTAAAAATTTCTGAAATGGGACTCTCAAAACTGAAACTCATTAACCACTGACCATTCATTAATTTTAAAACGCTTTTAAGGTAATTTTACACTTGTGGTGTTCACAGTTCGTTACAAAATGGGTTGCAGAATGCTAACGTATTGATGTAGAGGCAAAAAATTGTAAACAGTGACACTTTATCACAATAGCAGTCAAAAATATATAAATTAGTCAATAGCTAATGGCTTTAGAATTTGAGAGCCCCACTTCACAAGCTTTTATACCGCAGTATTTTATTAATATATTGCAGTATCTTAGTATTATACTGCAGTGTCTATTAATTGATCAAATTAAATAAATTTCTTAGTTTTGATGGAAATTCTGAAAAAGCAAACTGGAAACGAAACCGAAATAAAATTTTTACGGTCTGAACTTCGAGAAGTGAAGGAATTAATCAACGCATTTCGGAATAGTGATTATTCGGCCAGATGTCATGAAAATGGTCATCGCGTGACATCAAATATTCATTCCTTTATTGAGAAAATGACATCGAGTTACCAGGCTCTGTTGAGCAAACCTTAACAACGTTGAGCCAAAAATTAATGGAAGATGATTTGTTCTGCGCAGATTTCGTAAGTTTTGGACAAGCTTTGCTCCTTTGCACCTTGTAGCAACTAGTAAACTACACTCACAAAGAGAGGCAAGAAGGAAGAACGAGCAAAATATAAGAAACCGAAAACTTGTAGAGATTAGTAAGTGAACAGATGATGGATGCTTAAATTAAATTTTATTTAAAAATTCAACAATTCGCCATTACTTAATGATTCACTCACTACCTAAACGTTTATTTATCTTCCTGTTGAATCGTTTGACAGCAGTTTGTGTTTTCACGCTCTTATTTTTGCTCTCTACTACTAGTATTTAACTTCTTTTTGGTTGTTTGTGTTTCCGACAGGGTAGAAATATGATGCATTGTAGAATGATTTCCTTCATCCCTTGTCAACTTTGGTTCGTAGTAAATCGGTTTCGGCGCTGTGCCATCCTCAGTATCATTTTTCTCTGTCGAGAGATCGACGGAAAGCATTCCACAATACATCATTAGTTTTTTACCTTCCTTTTATTAGCTCGGGATGTAACTATGTAATATTGATGCGCCTAAAAGATGCAGCGATTCGAATTCGATACCAGGGCCCAATCAATCCAGAGCATTAACAAACCATCAAGGGCCTGGCCAAACTTTTCTTGGAAGGCCCATGAATTTAAAGGGGTGAATCGAGCTAGGGCCATTGTAAAATAGAGCTATAATTTCTAGCCGGGCGGTATATGCTTATGGCTTATGAATAACATAAAAAATAAAATAGATTTAAAGAGCTCTATACAGTAATATTTAAAAAAATAGATTTGTTTACTTTTTAAGAATTTTGGTATAACATTTAACTTAACTTTTTGTGCACCCATCTCTTTTTCTGTTTATTATTCTCAT
>NW_023458759.1:126756-127827 GCF_013731165.1 Rhagoletis pomonella
GAGACAGGTAATAAACAAGCAATCAGAATGCAAAATAAAAGCAACATCTTTTTATTTTTGATATGTTTTAGACGCGGATGAACCATCCTCAAGCAAAAGGAAAGATAAACAATTTATTTCCAAATTTAAGAAGCCAAATCGAAAAAGTAAGAATTGACTAGAACTTTGGAAATTTATAGTTTTCAATTATGATTTTATATATCGAAGGTTCATATTCAATATCCGCTATCTGCAATTTTTACAAAAATGATTTCATGATATTAGACTGCATCTGCAACTTAACTGCCATTAATTTTACTTTTGCAATTCAATAGTACATTTTTCTAACAAGCGATATACAAGGTCAATATTAACATAATCGATGACAGTTAGGCCTTAGGTGGATTTTTATATCGGAATCTCAACAGCGAATTCACAGTAAACCAAAAAAGTTTCATTTAATTTAAATAAAGTTTCATTGCATTTGAAAAAGGTTTCATTTAAACTGAAAATGCAATATTTCATGGTTGTATTTTTTCATTTGTTTTATCCATGCCTAAATTTTGTAATCGGACTACAACTCTCAGAAAAAATTGTTGCAAGTTCGTACGAAGTGAGAAGCGAGAACTTAAATACTCTTTCCAATGCAACAACATCCCAAAAATCAAACAGCCCCAAAGTAACCTATAATCAAGTTTCAAATTATAATGGTATGGGAATTATAAGAGCAAAAATTTCTGATATGGGACTCTCAAAACTGAAACTCATTAACCACTGACCATTTATTAATTTTAAAACGCTTTTAAGGTAATTTTACACATGTGGTGTTCACAGTTCGTTACAAAATGGGTTGCAGAATGCTAACGTATTGATGTAAGGCAAAAAATTTTAAACAGTGACCTTTTATCACAATAGCAGTCAAAAATATATAAATTAGTCAATAGTTAATGGCTTTAGAATTTGAGAGCCCCACTTCAAAAGCTTCTATGCAATATTTTATTAATATATTGCAGTATTTTCTTATTATACTGCAGTGTCTATTAATTGATCAAATTAAATAAATTTCTTAGTTTTGATGGAAATTCTGAAAAA
>NW_023458759.1:127927-129175 GCF_013731165.1 Rhagoletis pomonella
CTTTCGCGTTCGTCAGACACGAACCCAGTAAATTTGCGAATTCCTGACCACAAATATGTTCATCTTCTTTTCTTGTCGTATTAATAAAATCTGAAGAATAAACAAAACGATTATTTTTGTTACTATACATGTGAACATGTGTATGCAATGTGTTTTTATACATATATGCACATAGCTAAGCCCCGCAAATATATTCGGAGAACCAAAAAAAACTTTTAAATATGCCTCTAAAAAATTTTAGAGTCCCAAATGAGGTACATAAGGCCACATATGGGCCGTTTATTTTGAAGGTGGCATAAGTCTGGAATAACCGGCATGTTCAGATACAGGTAACCGGCCATTTAAGCACAAGAGGTGTGAAGTGACTTATGCCAGTTTCAAAAAAAAGCGGCTCATATATAACCGCGTCTGAGTTTAGCACATTATGAGAGTAAGCGCTCCGAGCTGGGGCTCTTTTGTGACTATAAATATTTGCTTGAAAACTCACCGAATATGATGCTATAAATTTTATTGTGTTCCTTTTTGAAAATCTGTTTCTCCGGACTTTTTCTTACAGCTGTGTATTTCATGGCAAATCGGCGGGAAATTATGTTTTTGCGTTGATTAAAGAGACTCATGATAGCCAATTTCTGAAATAGTCATCAAAATATGAATATATTGTCCCTTCAAAAATTCATTTGTATTAGTGTTTCTGTACTCGTGACTAGTAATAGACAAGTTTCTGGTAGTAAACCGTTGCTTAACATAATAAAATTATAGTTTAAAAAACTAAAACCTCCCTATTATAATTGCCATTCGTACTGTCAACAGGTATGTAACTTGAGAATAGAAATCGCTGCATCTTTAAGGCGCATCATTATTACATAGTTACATCCCGAGCTAATAAAAGGAAGGTAAAAACTAGTGATGTATTGTGGAACGCTTTCCGTCGTTCTCTCGACAGCGAAAAATTATACTGCGGATGGCACAGCGCCGAAACCGATTTACTACGAACCAAAGTTGACAAGGTATGAAGGAAAATCATTCTACAATGCATCATATTTCTACCCTGTCGGAAACACAAACAACCAAAAAGAAGTTAAATACTAGTAGTAGAGAGCAAAAATAAGAGCGTGAAAACACAAACTGCTGTCAAACGATTCAACAGGAAGATAAATAAATGTTTAGGTAGTGAGTGAATCATTAAATAATGGCGAATTGCTGAATTTTTAAATAAAATTTAATTTAAGCATCCATCATCTGTTCACT
>NW_023458760.1:0-859 GCF_013731165.1 Rhagoletis pomonella
TTTTTCTTGCAACAACGATATTTTATCAATTGGACAAAGATAATCTTGTTGGATTGATATAATTTTGTTGTTGTTATGCATTATTTGGAGCGCTGTTAGAAGGAAAGTATAAAATTAACAAGTTGAATATTGAATCATGCTGTATACAAAAGTATTATAAAAAATTATTTGATAGCCGTTCGTAAATATGTGTGTACAAACTAAGTTCAAGATATAGGGATTTCAAACAAATTAATGAATAATTATTAATTAATACATACCTACCAAATACATACATAGTATTTTACTATATTTAGATTAGCAAAGCGCCGTACTATTAGGAGGTATTCCTTAATGCCGTTCGAAAAAATGGAGGGCAGTTTTATTGGGTTATGACGGAAATATTCCATATTTTTCCCATTATTTATTTAGTTAAATTATTTTTATTAATAATACATTTTTTACTCTGTCCAGGCTTAATTACATATTTACAATTATGCGGAAGATACGACGCCGTGTCGCCTATAAAATTGGCGCTTTACTATCGGTACTCATAGTGGTCCTTTTTCTGTTATTTACTGGGCCAAAGGAAATGGATCGTAGTGAGAAAATGTAAGTATTTTTTTACAACAAACATTTTAATAGTTTGCGTTTCATATTTGATATGATTTAGCTTAATTATTGAGCGCTCTATACGTTCGCCTATGAATCGCGGTGAATGTCGTCTGCCTCAGCTACCATTAGATGATCCAGAAGTAATGAAATACTATCATCCTGTAGAAAAAATTAATTGTGGCAATGTTCTCGACGACTGGGTAACTTGCGAGGTAAGCTGAAATGCTAATTTTAAACTACAGATAGGTTTCCCCTGGATTTTTTT
>NW_023458760.1:3859-21375 GCF_013731165.1 Rhagoletis pomonella
AACTTCAACTACAATTTAATTGTACCATTATGATGAAATTTTTGTAGATAATATTTATATGTGCACAGAAACATGTTTCAGGTTACCGCTTATTAAAAAAAAAAATTTTAAGGATAATTTTGTGTTGGTATTGGATTGTATTTCTAATGCACAATTTTATTTATTTTACACTTTGCGGCATATATTTTACCGAAATTTTGTAGTAAAAATCGTATTGTTGCCTATTTGTAAAGTTTGGTTTTTTTAAGTTTCAACACGTTATCATTCTGTTTTGAATAAGTAAAAATCTTGTTGAGAAGTAGATCTTGCAAATCCCCAGTGGTATTAAAGCCCATATTTGAAGCTAGTTACTCCAAAAGAAGGTATTTTGTTTCTTGAATAACGATTTCATTGTTCGCACCGTATGTGGATAACAACGTTTTACGTGAAAAGATTTTATTTGTTTTCCAAAGCTATACGCTTTTTAGTCTAAATCAGAGATTCCTTTCGCCAAGGGCAGGTTTGCCATGGAAGCCGATTGACTCCAATATATATGGTGGGCTTCTGGATCAACTATATTGAATTTTTTTTTCGTCACCGAAAACAGCGTTTTTCAATTTTTCCTACAAAATTCGGGACGTAACGTTACGGATGTTTTTTTTTCTCCGTTGAAGAAATTGATGATTTTATTAAAAGATATTGTGCTTAAAACCTATGCTATTTAGAGCTTTGTTTCAAGAAGTAAGAGGCGCAAATCAGATTGCTCAAATAAATGTGAAAAGAAAATATAAAATAATAATATGTTATGCCATTTTGGACTATGCCATTTTGGACATAAAAATGAGAGAATTTGAAATTGCATACATTTTTTGCTATTTTAGTTGACTAATTCGCGGATTAGATTAAAAAAAATTTTAATTTTTGGAGAATCCCGTCTCCTATCGGTACCTGCTTGCTTCCTACTTTTAAGAACCACCTTATTGTATATGCATATATTCAATTTAAAGGATTTGAATTGAAGAACGAATTGAGTGAAAATAATAGTTCAACTGAGGGCGCGAGAGCCAGACAGAGAACGTTCTCTGTTCCGAGAAAGCAGAGCACGCTGCCATCGAGGTGTGCAATTATACGCTCTTTAAGAAAATGGTTCCTGGGCCGTTTAGTTCTGCAGCTTAAAAAGATCATACTAAAGGGAGTCTTACACTGCCATATTGGTTCGAAATCGCAGCACAAAGCAAAATCTTCAAATCAAACTGGATCTGAAAACAACAAAAAGATGCTTCAGAGTTTTTAAACATTTTATTAAAAATAAGATCTCATAGATGACATTAATTTATGTATATTATTAGATTTACTAAAAAAATTCTAAAGATATTTCGTCCTCAACAACCAGATGCGAACTTAACTTGGGGGGAAAATGTTAAAAGACGATTGCAAATTAGATGAAAGCTAAAACCAAATTAATCGGCGTGTCTGTGCAAAACTTTGTTTGGCAGTTCACTTACGTTATAAAAACTTTATGAAACAAGATTTCAAATTTCAATCGCAATTACCGAAAATTCAACAAATATACGCATCATTCTTCCAGGCGATAGATAATATCGTCACCCGTATTCCAGACGATTGATTGTGCAAATTTACGATTTCTTAGTTATTGGTTGACTTGATTAACCTTTGGATGCTCGTAAAAAAAAATTCAAACTTGATTTCCCAAAATTTTCTTTTTTACACATTCATGTTTCTGGCATAGGAGCGACGATTTATAATTAAAACACCTACATACATTTTCATTTGATTTCGGAGCATTTAGTCGCTTGAATTTTTCCAGGAATAAATAGACAATGTTGTTTCGAGTACGTTAAACAATTCAAGTTTGGTGTCGACATCGATTATTTATATAACGTCAGGAAATTGGAATTGTTCCATAACAGTTCCCACATTTTTTTTTTGTGTAAAAATTTATTTCCTTTTATTTCCTTTTTAAAATAACAAATTTTAATTCCTTTAATTATATTGTTAATTAAATATTTTATAATTTGTTGCTTTTTTTAAACAAGTTCTATTGGTGGTGTCTTCAGTTTTACTGCGCGTAAAACAAAAGAAGGAAACTGTGGCTGGTAATAATTTATATATAAAAATTGAAGACCGACAAATGCGTTTTGTTCGCTTATAACAAATAAGTTTCAAACTGATACTAATGCTCGTGGTGTAAACCTTTCGGTTTTACTTCTTGGCGGGTTTGCTGTCCAGTACAGGTTGAATAGTTTTGCCGCCAAATATCTGGCCCCATCCAATTAAACTGGAGAAATAAAAAATAGCTTCGTATAGTTAGGAGCTAAAACAATTTTTTAAACAGTCAGCCCTATCGCCAATTCCATGTGAATAAATCGTTCCCATAATTTAACCTGCAAAACAAAAACAAATTTGGAAACATTGTTTTTGTTTTGCTTTATAATTTTTTTTGGGAATATTTGTTGATGTGAAATTCGTAATAGGGCCGAGTAAATACTCACCGCCAATGTTTTTCCACACGACGACTTAATGCAATTTTCTCCCCCTTCTCAGTACAAACCGGTGTGGTGAGCACAATTTTGGCCAAATCGCCCTTTGTGGCGGAAATTCGACCACCCGTGCTTAAAGATCCAATATTCACCAGCAATATTTCATTTTTTTGTAGTTTCTCTACACGTGCACCTTTTTTATCGCCGTCCGTACGCACGCCCAATAATCGTCGCAAGAGGTAATACGAAATTTCCAGCTCAATATATATGTCAGGTAAGTGGCCAACAGCTCCCAGCACCTGGCCAACGAGACGATCTGCACGACATAGTGTCGGATCGATTTTCGTACCCACACCAATTAAACCACCAGGCACCGCGTACTGCAGTTCATTTTGTTCGGCATACAGTGACACAATGCGCGAAAAAAATGGGTCGACAGGTTATGTTGCCCTCGCTGTCCTTCGTGACAACACCAGGACGCACTTCAATCTCCTGACCCACTTTCAATACACCACAAAGGATAGAACCACCGGCCACACCTCCTTTCAGATCGTTGACTTCACAACCTGGCTTATTCACATCAAAGGAACGTATAACAATTAGCCGAGGAGGTGCTTTGAAATCGCGCTGAGGCACGGGAATCTTCTTTGTGATATATTCACATAATACCTAAAAATCGCATTGCAAATAAAACATGTTCTTACTTAGATTCGGCACTTGTAATAATAATAACTCACATCAATGTTATATTTAAGCTGAGCAGAAATCGGTACAATTGGTGCACCTTCGGCAACTGTACCCTGCACGAATTTCGTTATCTCTTCATACTGCTCTTTGGCTTGGCTCTCCTTCACCAGGTCAATTTTATTTTGCAAAATGAGGATCTGTTTTAGTTTCATAATTTCAATTGCAGCCAAATGCTCAGATGTTTGAGGCTGAGGGCAGGATTCGTTACCTACAAATAAAAAAAATAATAAAGTAGTTGTTCTTTAGGTAAAATAAATGTACATATACAGCAGTCTGGCAACCTAACTTACCAGCAATTAAGAGTAGTGCAGCATCCATTACAGCAGCACCGTTCAACATGGTAGCCATAAGAATGTCGTGACCAGGACAATCCACGAAACTCACGTGACGCACCAACTTGAAACGGCCCACACAGGACGGACGGGCACAGGGGAAGCTATCATCCTTGCTGGAACCGTCAGAAATAAAACAAGCTGGTCGTGGACACTTTGCATTGTCGCATTTATAAATTTTAGCGTTAGCGTAACCTGAGTTTCACAAAAATTAAAATTTCGTAAATTTTTAGTGTTTTACAAATTGGCAAAATTAATAAGATGTGTGTGACCCTTGCATTTGTCGTATGATTTCCAACTAGCTAGACAATTTTTCTAAATGTCTTAATAATATCAGCACAAACACCACAATGATGATATTAAATTTGTGAATTAGTTTTAAAAACCAAACTCCTAGCTTAAAGTATATTAAGCTGACTTACTTTACGTTTCTTTCATGACCCTTGAGTGCGACATACAAATCATAAGAAAGATTCAACGCCAATCTGCTGGCATAATTCTGGAAGCTTTTTATACAAATCGATTGCTGTTCGGAGGTCCCCCATTTATGTGACAACACCAAGGCACACAAATTGAAGATAAAGCTTCGCCTAACGCGCGTAGAAAACAGTGACTCAAACATTATTATTAATGTTGATTATTTAATATTTTCATAGGTATGTTAAATTAAAATACACCTTTAATTTTTTTCTGGTATATCGAGATTTTTTTATTGGCGAAATGTAATCTACTGCAAAATTCAACATTTTCTGTACAAATGTCACTTTCAAAAATTTCATGCATTGTTATGTCATGTTAACTCAAACAAGGTGCCATGCCATGTCATTTCATCTCAAACATATTAGTGGGATTCATGAAACGTCGCAAAGTTGTTGCAATTGTGTTATTTGTTGAAAAATTTGGCACCTTGCGACACAGCTGTATGAAAACTCTCCTGCGACAAAATTGCGACATTGCCGTATATTTGAGCTGGCAATCATTGCAAACTCTAAAGTCGCCAAAAACATGATATTTTATTGTCCTCGAATGCTTCAAGAAAAAGTGTATCAGTTAAGGCTACTTCGAAACATAATTGTAAAAACTTTTCTTTTTCACTTACGCGCGAAATTTTATTTTTTTTGTTTAAATGTGCATTTGTTGTTCGCAACGTTGCCATTTCGCCAAAAATGTCACTTTGCGACATTTTATGAATTGCACTACTGTTTCAGCGTGTCATTGCTACTTAGCTAAGCTGTTGTTCGTTGTTGTGTTTCTGCAGCATATTTTTAGTACTGTTCCTGATCCTGCCTTGTATGAAAATGTATATATTTTTTACTTAGACAATTGTTTAATGAATTTTACTATATACGTATATTAGACTGTCCCAAGAATATATGGAAAAAAACTTGTGTGCAAATTTTGAATTGCATACCCTCTATATTTGTGCTTTTTAGCCTAAATAGCATATATATATGAAGTTTTATGGCCGTAGGCTAACGATAACCTGTGCCGACTTTTAGTTGAAGTTTTAGTTAATAACTTGAACTTAGACTGCCAAATCCTCCATGAAAACTTTGGAAATGCAATAAATTAAATAAATCGTTTTAGTCTTTGACATGTCCTCTCGGGTTGATATAATGGTTGTACTTCCGTATGACATAAAAAAAATTTAACTAAACGTAATTTCCATATCGTACTGATTTACAACAGTTGAACAGCCTGAAGGGACATACAAAATAAGAAAGCATATGATTTGGTTTATTTAATATTTTGTAAGGCATTTTTTTAAGAAAAAGGAATGTAGTAGAAAAGTTGAATTTGAATAATTTTGTATTCATCATACGCCCTGTCACACCAATTAAAAAATGTTCAGAATTGCACGTTTTCAGGGGAGACAAATTTTTCTACTAGAAAAGATACATACATATGTACGAAAAATTAATTAATGGAAAAATCATAGTGGATTTGAAGGGGTTATTACAAGGCTGCAAAACTATGTTTTTAGTCTAATAATTTGTGACCATTTTTTAATTAAATTTTCATATTCAACTTTTTTAACAAATTCTTTTCCTCCTTTAAAAAAAAAATGCATTTCATAATATTAAACAAACAAAATAAAGTGTTTTAGTGTTTGACATGTCCTCTCGGGTTGATTAAAGAATAAATGTGGCAGTATTAATTAGAAAATTTTAAAAATATCCTTTGAAATTTTTATCCTTTAGTATCCTTATATATGTTAATAAGATTTAAATTAAACTAAGATTCTTTAAAACTCATTAAAAATTAAAAATCTTGAAGGATAATATATTTAAAGGACATTTTTGACATGTTCCAGAAGGATAATTGAAAACAAAAGTTATAGTTAATCTTGTTTCGAATTCCTCTTTCATTTGATACCCATATATCCATATTTTGTGTAAACTTTTGGAAATATATTATTATTTATGGTCCTTTGGAAAAAATCCTGACTACCAGGTAAAAAACCAAAAACGCAGATTTACTAAATATTATGTCCTAAAGAAGTAAAATGAGTAAATTAACAAAACACGCGAACTGCAACAAGCTTATTCTGATAACTTTGACTGCAAGTCGGCACGGGTTGCCGTGGTTTTTGGAATTGCATAAAATTTGATTCCTATATTTTTTAAGATAACACCAATGAAATGAAAATGAAAAAAATGTTGGTTTTTTGGGACAGTCTAACGTATATACAATGCATTTAATAAATACACGTATGTACTCGTACGTAGGAATTAAACTCACACTGTATTTTTTACATTTAATTAGTTTTAAACGAGTTATCAAAACTATCAAGCATAAACTTTTCTAAAAATTTGGCGATATTTACTGTCAGAAATATATCCACAAAAGTACAAGAACGCAAAAAATGCAAAAACTTGAATTTTGTGAACATTCGATCGGCTTTTTGTCTACACCCAAAAGAACGAAATAAAAAAGCATAAGAATAAAGCATATTAAAAATTCTCCACGCTATTTGGATACGCAAAAACGTGATACTAATAAAAGTGGTGTGTCAACGTCAAGTTGTTTTTTATTTATTGTTTACAGGATTTAAAACATAGTCTTAATTATTTAGTTGTAATGATGCTTAAGGTTGGTAATAATCAAGAAGTCAAACAATATGAAAAAATTAACCACACCTTAAAGGCAGTAAAAACTACATTTTATGAAACTATACTTAGCAAAATATAAATGCTATTCATAACAAAATAGATTTAAAAACATGTGATAAGCATTTGAGCCGAAAGTGAACGATTTGGAGCTGGAGTACAAATATAACTGGCATCATTATTAACAGTAATAAAATTTCCAATTATTAAATAAACTCCATTTATGAGTAAAAATTTAATATAAATTACTTCGGTGCATATTTGCCCATTCTAGAAGAAGCGTTTCATTTATTTATATCCTAGTTCTAAAGTAAATTTGTATGCGAGAACTTTATTAAGTTGCTCATTTCCTTTGCATTTTCTTAATAACAACTTTTACTGAAATGTTCGTTTAATTTGTCGATAAAATTATTAAAATAATACTTTGCGACAATTATCTGCACCACAACGACACGAAACCTTCTCGGCTGACGACAAATTTTCATAGTCTGTGCGTACATAATCGAATGTCAATTCTTCTCCAGCTTTTATTGGTCGTAGCGAAAAGAATGCCAAACGTGGCATATTAATGTCGAGGTTATTGATCCAAAACGGAAACACTGCTAAGTTGGGATTGCACGAGTGATTAATGAAATGGGAAATATTGCCATAGAGCGCCGCATCAATTGTGTACACACTCTCCCCGGAGGTATTGTAATCTAAATCGAAAAGATAAGTGCGTCCGATGGCGTCATACGTTTGGCCGCGATCATTCGCCTCTTCGCTGGTGATAATTTCACCCACATACTCACACACGTATTCTCCCTTACGCAATGGTTTCTCGGTTCGAACGCCCCAGCCACATCCATTCGATGTGCGGAATATACAAAGCGAATTACTGCGCCCGCGCTGTATAACACGGTTTACACATTCCTGTTCGCATGAACACCTGTTATTGCATTCATAAATGGCCTCTCCAGGTCGGATACGAAGTCGGCCTGCTTTGTCGTAAGCAAAATAGCTGCCCGCCATGCGTGCACAGCACGTAGACAACGGAGCACACTCGTTTTCACATTTGCATCCAATTGGGGGATCCTCCTGCATTTTGACATTGTTTCCAGCGAAACTTTCTTTTATATACTTAAAAGCGACATCTATGACTTCCAAATCAAAGCGGTTTTCCACAGTTATCGGCGCTGTGTGTTCTACCTGATTCATACGCTCCTGGAAAGCTTTCAGGTCGCATAATTGCTGCTTACGTCGATAGTAGACAGGCTTCATTAGCATCATATTAATTATACGGCTGCGTATCTTTTCCGGTTCTTTAAAACTACGTGATCGTGTTGCACGAAACTGGGCAAGCAATATTAAATCCGCTTTTATCACCAAAGGATCATATTTATCTAATTCCTCTAATTTTAAGGAGGTCATATCGAAAACTAGACCATTCTCTGTAATTTCGGCTTCAATATCGGCTATGATTTCTGAAATAATCAACTCAAGCAATGTATACTGTGATTCAATGAACGGCTCTAATACAGCACATTCACTTATGTTGTCAAGGGACTCCCAAGTATTCGTTTCGGGGGGATATCCCAACCATTTCACAAAGAATATGGGATTGCCGTTAATCGATTCAATCGATTCTATGCGCTCTACTATATACTCGCCATTCACCTTGAATTGCTTCAGCTTTTGACGCTTCGTAACTGGTGTTTGTCCATCATCGGTTTCTGAGTTGTCTGTCTGAGGTTTGTTGCGCTTTTTTCCCACGGTCGGTGTTTCCTTCAGCGCATTTATTGCATTATTGAGCACACGCGAACGTGGTGTGGTTGAACTCCCCTTTTGATCTCCTTGTATGGATGAACTATATTCGGAGTGGCTCTCATAGCCACTACTTGGACTTGATGAACAGCCGCGTGTTGGAGTTTGACTGCTGCCGAGACTGCTGCTTCGAATCGATGTTCTGGTTAACTGAGTATCTGCGCTTACACTGCGTGCTCGTTTTTGCTTGCGTGCCCGCAAAACTGGACGAACTATTGCTTGTCCCACTGGCAAGCTATTGCGTCGTTTTGCATCTAACTTCGCCTCGAACTCGCGTAGCAGTACTGGGGAGCTTAATAGTGCACGTACTCTTTCGTCGCTGAGGCGTTCTGAAGAATTGATATACCCACCAACCAGTACCGTTTCGACAAGGTATTCAACGGAGTTAATCGTATACAGATGCACGCGCGGAATTCCATTTAAAGTTTTAAATTAAAAAAGCCAATGAAAAAACAGAAGAAAAAAAGAAATTAAATTAATATGCTGGATTTTGCCATTTTAAATATTGAATTTCAAATATATCGAACACGAAGTGCTCAAAACAAAATTTTGATGCTTATCTTAAATTAGGGCAATGTTTTTCACAGTTTTTAACAAACAAAAACGTATAAAAGTAACTTCATCAACTTATGCCCAACTACCAAAGAATTTTCCAACTTTTTCCTGTCAAGTACTACTTGGCTTGTGAGATCAGTGATTGACAAATTGCATTTTATTTAAAATATAGCATACCAAGAACAACTTGAAAATATTCCAGCAACTAATTTAATTTTCTTTAAATGGAATTCCCTTAGCGGGTTAATATTTATAGTTGTTTAACTAATTTACCAAAATTCAAAAAAATTATATTATTAGCACGTTCAAATTGACGCCATTTAACTACATCGTTAAATGATCGATGTTTTTTTTATTACCAGACAGTTCAGGCTGCAGCTTGTAGATAATACTTGACAATGCAATGTTTGTTTACAAATAAAAACGCCCGGTTTTGGCCACAAAGGTCAGAAATAACTTACTATACTTATTAATCTGTTCGATAAGATTACCAACAGCAATTTGCAAGAATAAAAATTACAAGTTTCAGGAACAACGAATCGGGATTTCGTTTACATTCAAAATCATAGACAGAGAACTAGGAGAATTTTCACTTTTTTAATTACCCTCTCCTTACTCTAATGTATATCCTGGTCAATTCTACACGAAATTAAAATCTTTGTAACGTTGACAGTACTCTTTTCAGGCTTATAACCTAAAGAGCAAATGATCTATTCAACTATTTTTTTATTCAGAACGCTGAAACCAAAGTGTCAACAGTTCTGTGAAAATATTTATTGGCAGCTCATTTGGTCTTAAAAGATATAAGCCTGGAAAGTGCACTGGAAACGTTACCAAAGTTTTATTATCCTGTAGTATCGACCTCTATACGTTTTTTCGACAACTGATTGGTAGATTTTCATTTTACATCTCACCTTAAAAAAAAAAATATTTTATTAAATTTTTGCATGAATCTTACAGATACAATCGGGCTGAACTGGTTTTCAAAGGCGGGTGTTATGCAGCCGAACTTTTGTTTGGCAAACAAGGTGGCGGTTGCTTTGTTTGCTTTGAGGTGTTTTTTTAGAGTTGGGCACAGATTTGCACCTTAATTGCTTAAAACCAAGAATTTTGTATTATCTTCGATAACGGTTAAGTTTGTTCTAAGCTAGTTTTCTGTTAGTATAACTGAAATTTCATGCCCGAAATCAGCTGACTGAAACGTGTTGCGTTACGGACTTTTATCTAATTGGGAAACCAATTATGGTTGATTAAATTTGTTTGAAAGAACGAAAGTACATCACTCGTTAGCGTAATTAAAGTAATTTTTAAACATATTTAACTAGTGGTAAATGGTATCAGTTTGAACATAGTATAATGATATATTAAACAAATTTTTAAATGCTAACATCTGCGGCAGCTTACAACATTAGATAGTGCATAACAACGATGACATCGTAATATTTATAGTTGATGGATCGATTATTTTCTAAAAATTATTTCTGCATAGCGTAAATAACAAAAGTATACAAATAACAGATAAAAGAAAACGATTCATTCAAAGAGAAAGTGGCAAAGGAAAATGTGTATCCAACCGAAAATACATAGTGTTCGCTAAAAATTTTATAACGTAGTACATGATTTCATCTTCTTAACAATTTTGAACATTGATTATAGCAAAGTTATGTTTATTAGATGATTGATAAATAATCTAGTTCATTTCTTGAGTTACTGTTACCCAACTCAAAAATGTTTAATTAGTAACTGTTTCTAGTTGAAAAATGTTGGTAATTAAATAAGTTGCTGACGAACATATGCATACCCTTTAATCAGCGTAGTACTATGTATATTGAAATTTCGCCATAATTTTGAGTTAATGGTTCATTTTATTTTTTAAAGGGAACACTTGAAGTCGCGCGAAAAGAAAAATAACACCCGTATAGCGTGCCGACTAGTAGGTAGTAGATAAACTTCGATTATCGCTTATCCATTGTATTTTTAATGGCGTTTTCTCGTTCAATCAATAAGTGAGTGTGAATAGTTTTTAATCGTACGTCCTTCTACAACTGTTTGGGTGTCGCTTAAGGTGAAATTAGACAAGAACGTAAACCTACCGATACGTAAACCCGAGTCAGCTGACACGAGCTGTCTTACCAGAGCGCCATGTAAATACAAACTCGAGTTGTTGTTGATCAACACCGCAGAATTCAAGGCGTATTTGATGGTAAAAAAATTATAAGTTCGTATTCAAAATACATTTAAAATATTTGAAATTTACTGTCGAATAAGGTTTTTTGTTGAAAAATAAGTAGTTTATGTTTAGCTAGCATCTATTATAGCACGAAAATTTTTAGTTGAAAAGGTAAGTTTCTGAAAAGGCATTGATG
The DNA here is from genome assembly GCF_013731165.1 of Rhagoletis pomonella. Classification (NCBI taxonomy): domain Eukaryota; kingdom Metazoa; phylum Arthropoda; class Insecta; order Diptera; family Tephritidae; genus Rhagoletis; species Rhagoletis pomonella. The sequence continues at coordinate 15,253 of NW_023458760.1, forward strand.
AGTGGCAACACTGTAGTAAGCAACACCGAGGGCTCCAGTAATCGACAAAATTCTGCGTATACAGACAGCGTTTAAGTATAAGTTCTGCGTTCTTGACTAATTTCACCTTTATTGATCAAGAAATCGACATTCACAATACCATGGAAAGTCGATCATCGAATGATATTCGTTTATCTACTATTAGTCGACACTAGCAATAGGGGTGTAAATAAAACAATCGTGTATGTTAGAATTTACCAATAAGCAAACAAATGTCCACTCTATTTCCAACAAGAACGCTTGACATACACAAAATCTTAAACTTCCGAGTTTATTGCTTTTAAATCCCCCATAAGAACTATTCCTCAAAATTGACATACAATTTACTACTATTTGAAAAGAAAATATAGTGTTTTCTGCCGCTACTCTTTCAAACCTAACTCAACGGGCAAATGCGAATAATGTAATGGATATTACTCTTAAATTAATATAAATTGGATCAAATTGGACTAAGTTAATATTCATATTTAAAACTTTGTAATTAACTCAACCATTAAAAATTGCACGAACAAACTTATACCTAATTCATTTACCTATCCTCGCGCAAGAGACTGGTAATTTATAAAAAAAAAACTGATTTCTAGCTTGAATTTTTATTCTTCCTTTGCGAGAATTCGTATGTGGTTAATTATATTTCATTTAACATACCAAGCTTAATAGTGATGTTTCTCTCCAGTTCATTTTTGAAGCGCACAGTTTGAACTCCAGAAATAGCTTTAACCACGGTTGATTTTCCATGCGCTACATGTCCAATAGTACCGATATTGATTGTGGCCTGACGCGAGATCACCTCTGGAGAGAGTGGTGTCAAATTCTCGATATCCTAAAAATATAAATTAATTAGTTATTGAAATAATTTGTTAAACTATCCAGAATTTCAAAAATACTTAAAAGCATACGGTGAACGCCGCAAAATAGAAAATGTAGAGTAAAACTTTCTCATTATTGAAATGAGGTTAGAATCTGCATATTGCATCAGAAATATCTGCCAACAATATGTTAGCCCAGAAGATGCAGAAGTATGCAGAATGCTTTTATCCTTACATTTTGCCTATTTGATCTCTATACATTACTATTTTCGCGGCAGGATAGTTTTAAAATTTGTTTTTGGTATTCCTAAGCCACGTGCAGTCTTTCTTTTCAACGTTTAACCCAGGCAATCGAAGGCAACAAATAGTTACTTCGTGAGCAGCAAGATCAATATGGAATCTGTATAATACGCTTACTGGACATCATCAGTGGAATTCGGGAACATAACATGACACAATACAAATAATTTTCTTTTCATTGACCAATTTCCCCAATGCAAAAGTAACTTCATTGCGACTGACATCTGCCGCGTTGTACTCTGCCAACGCTCTAATTTCTTTTGCATTTTCTACTGTACACCAAAAGAGCTCCAACATTTTTACACGCATTTGAGCACTTACCAAGTTACTAAGATCCTGCTTTTGCAAATTTGTATTCACACCTATTTGTGCTTCCGCCGTAGACATTTTGTTTATTTTTCTACTTCCAATTCACACAGTTAAAAATTGAATTAATTCACACTCGTTCACGCCTAAACATCAAAATTTATCCGTCACTTGGAAAGAAATATGCCAATTTCACGCGGCACTTTTCTATGAGCGAGCGCACTAGTAAAATGGAGTGAGCGGGACAACTAATACGTGCAATAGGTCACTGTTGCATTTTTGGTCTAAAATTAGCCTGTTCCCGTACTCCAGAAATTGTCAGTTACTAAGTTTATACCATAATAAAAGCATAGTAAGGTAAAACCGTGCTCTCAATGCGTCGGCCATGATTTTTTTTTGAAGTTTGCCAACATTTTAAAATCGTATAAAGGCCCGTCCACATAAAACTTTGGCGTTGCGTTGGCGTTGGCGTCGCTTCAACAGCTGACTATGAATACATGAATTCAAGTGCAGCCGTCCACATAGCCAAAATTCGGCAACGCTCACGCCAACACAAAGCAAAAAGATGGCCAACTCTCATCTTTTCGCGTGCGTTGCTCGTCAGCTGTTGCAAATAAATAAAATTGTGTGAAATATTTTCCCTTTTTAATCAAGTGCAGGTAAGAAATATCGTTTTTAATGCAATTATTGATATTAAATATTAATTTATCTGTCGTTAGTATGTTAATTTAGTCACCCAAGCATTCGCTGCCAAGCGTTCATTGTAGCAATCATTCTTTTAACGTGCGTTCTGTCAAACCAACGCCAACGCCAAAGCCAACGCCAACGCCAAAGCCAACGCGAAAGTCCTATGTGGACCGGCCTTAAAATTGAGAGTAAAAAAAAGGAATTGTTCAAAGTTGTTGTTGTTTGAGATTGAAAATGAGAATGTGTGTGTGAGTAAAATTTTTAAATTAAATTGCTTGCAAACATCAAGAATTTGAAAAAATTACTCTCAGCGGTTCTACCTTCCTATTTTTGTATCATGGTTTATACCATGGTGGTACCAGTTGTGACAGCTCGATTTTCAGTAGAATAAGAGGAAAAACGGGAAGAAATTAATACCCATTTGGGGGAAAAATATAAAATTTCATATTTTCCTCGAAACAAAATTTGCTTTTTTATAGTATATTCGTAATGAAATGAAATAAAATAAGATAAAATACCTTTTTGAGAAACAAAATGTGTATACTGAGAAAAAATATATAAAAATTCAACTATATTATTAGGCAAAGAATTGTTAAAGAAGTAACACTGTTATTAGAGCGAGAAGTTGCCAACCGATAACACCTTGTATTAGTTGCGTTCCTTATAGGAATGTTCGATATTTAAAAAAGTATCGATATCATGAATAGATTTATTTCATTGCATGTAAAATCGATATGGCGATATATCGGGCTGAACAATATCGATATCAAAAAAATCGATGTTGAAAATCCTACTCCCAATTGAATAGAATATTAACCCCGCCCGTGTTATTTCCAATTTGTATACTTACTGAGGATTAAAACGGCATGCCGGACGACTTAAGCGGTTTGTCAAACTTAAGAGCTAAATAAATCACACAAGCTGCAGATTAAACCTATTTTAGGGTATTCCCATACTCTTTTTTGTAGATGAAAAATAAATTTCAACTTAAATATCGATATTGCGGGTAAAGTATCGATGTCTTCGATATATCGACCTTGGAATATCGATTCAAAAAATCGATTATCGTGCCATGAAATATCGATATTCAGGATAATCGATACGATATCGAACATTCCATGTTCCTTTTCTCCCAGAAACAGTCAGAAAAAGTCCGAAGTAGTCAGAGTTAGTCCAAAAAGCGTTCCTTAACCCCAAAATGACAGCAAAAATGAGAGAGCAACACTCAGTGAGAGTGACTCTCTTCAGTCCAAATTAGTCAGATTTAGTCCGAAGAATTTTTGCGGTGAGAATAATCTAAAAAATAAAAAAAGTGAATTGAAATTGGAAGGAGGCAAAAAATAATTGATATAGTAAGTGTTTGTACATACATTTCTATTCTTATATGAAGTTAGTTTTGTTGTTGCCATTCTTTGGACTAAAAATTTGGTTTTTTGCGTTCCTTTACTTTTTCCTGTTATTCTCTTTTGGTGAGCGAATTTTGCTTACGCTCTTGCATTTTGACACTTTTCAGATTTTAGTCCAAAAAGATAAGGAATGAACCTGTTATTGCATCATTCTCATTCATATCCTTCGTATGAAATTTTTCATAGTCCTCGCTGCAAAAGCAAAAAGAAAATACATGTACATTTTGTAATTGTCGTACCGATACCATCTTATTGAATTCGCCTTGACTTGAATCATGTAAATCGGGTGTTAAAAGCTTACCTGTGACGCAAAAAAAAGAATTTCTATTTAGCGGGGCCTTAAGCTGTACCCAAATAACCGCTGTCAAAAATAAAACTTACACAGTATGATCCAACTACACAAGATATGACAAGAGTGCTTGTGATGTAAACAAATGCTCTGCTGACGAACCCGCTTCACAAACTTTTTTCTTAAACCTGGTTACAAATACAACGTCGCGTTATTGCGTGATGTTCTATTTTTGTTTCATGGCACGCTTTGGTCGAGCACTTAATCAGGGCTGCCAACTATTCTTTGCTTTGAAGACTTCAAATTGAACTGCCATATTGCGGATAAAGAAATGCAAAATGTGACGAATAGAAAAATAAAAGTGTCGATAAAGGTGCCATTCTCTTTAATTCTTCCCATTTAGAATTAAACTTGGAAACGCATTCCTAAAACACAAGCCCAATGCCAAAGTAAGATAAACCAGTTTTATACAGTAAAGAAACTAAAAAATTTTAGTTGAGGAAAAAAATTCCACGCAAGGATTTCACAAAAATGTATTGAAATATTAATATTTTTCAAAAGTGCCATTTTGGCACTTTGTGCCAAATTGAAAAATTAAGTGCCATTTGAAGTAAAATAGGGCCAAAAAAAAGGCACAGTTTGAGCGATGTTGGCAGCCTGCACTTAATACCATAATACAAAAAAGAAGGTAGTTTCAAACATGATAAAAATATAGTAAGGTAGAACCGCTGAGAGTCACTTTTAAAATTCTTGACGTTTCCAAACAATTTAATTTTTAAATTTATTCACAAACTCACACACACATTTTCATTTTCAATCTCAAGCAACAACAATTTCGAACAATTTCAATTTTTTATTTTCACTTTATATGATTTTAAAATGTTGGCAAACTTCAAAAAAAAAATCATGGCCGACAAATGGAGAGAACGGTTCTACCTTGCTATGTTTTTATCATGGTTTCAATAAACAACTTTTGACGAAATGTTTTGCCCTTTCTTATCGAAATGGACCTTTTATGATTTATTTTGGACCCGAATTATTATGTGTAAATGGCAACCGTGGGCGCAGTGCTACCAATGTTTGCATGCAAATTACCGGCATTCGTCGCATTCGCCATTTATTTCTCGTCGTCACTTTGCAACAGTTTTGTGCGGCATTTTCCTGTTCACTGTGCTAGAAAGGAGACAGGAAGGAAAAAAGAAATAATTACAAATTGCGCTTCTTCGTTGGAAAAAACGGCCACGGCGTAACGACTGTACCCATTGTATCTACGTGCTAGTGTGGGAAATTAGTAGAAAAAAGTTTTAAGTTGATTAAAGCAGCTAATTATCAACATGTCTAGTCTGCCGAGCAAAAAAGCTAAACTGTCCAATGATGGTGATGGCAACGCAGCGTCTGTTAACGCGCCTAACGAGGAGGAGTCCGAAGCTTTGGAACTAATTGATGCATGTCAAAATGAGATTGATGCACTTAATGAGAAGGCGAGTGAGGAAATACTGAAGGTTGAGCAGAAATATAATAAATTAAGGAAGCCCTGTTACGAGAAACGCAGCGAGTTGGTGAAGAGAATCCCCAACTTCTGGGTGACTGCGGTAAGTATCTAGTTTTGACTGCTAATTTTCATAGTGCCGATGGTTACCGCGGGGGCATTTTTTGGTTATACTAATCGAAACTTTTGCCTAGAACATTTTTAAGCTACTAATCAATTTTCTAAGGTACGCATGATGTGAAAATTTGCTTTCTGTATATGTGCTGAAAGCATAAAAATTGTGTATTCTGAATCAATTTTTTGCCCGTTTTTTCCCATACCCTTTTTATTGGCAACAGCAAAGGCACCAGCAGGCAGTCGTACCAATATAGCACTGTACAAGTGTTGCTGAGTGTGCTTTTTGTCGTCGGTAGTCATGAAACGGCGTGGTGCTTTGTGTACACATTTTCGCTCTTATATACTTTCAATTCTATTTTGTTCTATGTGCTCTTTTCCATCGTTTTTGTATGATCTTCATGTCTGCATATATTTGGTATGCTTACATATGATACTCTGACAGCAACGAAACTATCTTTGCGCAAGGTCATACCGAGTCCTGTAGGCGTCTTATATGATATACATGCATCCAGCGCATTTATCACGGTCTACATACATACCTATGCCTCAATTATTATGACTTGATTCATGTATGAATTGTAATCCATAGTGTCTCTGGTCACCGGCCCGATCATCATGATCATATAATTTTTCTATTAACCGGATCTGTTTACATGTATATCCGAAGTTTATCAACCATCC
>NW_023458760.1:51375-84641 GCF_013731165.1 Rhagoletis pomonella
CAAAATTGATCAAAACGTTGCTGGCTTAATTAGTTGATCGCAAGTATAGATATAAAAATGCCTTGCAAAGTTGGTGCAGTCACAAAATAAAGAATCTCTGTAATTCAAGCATTATTTGTTTCATGTTTTAATATATGTATTTATTTGTCTAATATTGAAAAAGGTAACCTATATGTATAAATTTTACCTAATTTGTTCCTTATTAAAATTATAATTACAAAGAAACTTTGGGGTACAAATGAATTAAAATTTAAAATATTTACCAAAGGGGTTTGCATATATATTTTTGCTGAACTTGTTTTTCTTAAGTTGTTTTCTCCATTCCCTTAGCAATACCGATTATATAACTACTATTAAACTAATTATAATATGAAATGTAAAGATAACTAAAACTTTGAATGAGTTTAAATAAAATTAAGATATTGTCAATTTCACAACAGTCCGTGTTTTACAAGAGTAAAAAGGGAAATTGATTTGGTTAAAAATTCTATAATTTAAAAATCTCTGTACTAATAGAAAAGGTTCGGATCTAATTGTTTTAGTACAAACATAAAAAAGGCACATTTGGAATGCATTTATGCTCTTACCGCATAACATTTCACAACATTACTTAAAATCCCTATGTAATGCAGATAGTATTAAAAAATATTTTTAAACTTATGTATTAAAAAGGCACATATGGAATGCTTCAAATTAGTCAAATATTTAATTTACAAGTGAGTACCATTCTTTCTAATTTTGTAAAGTTAATTTTTTTATTCCCCTTTGTCCTAATTAGCTTAGTACGTTTTTTTTTTATCCTATTACATCCTACATACATACATACATAATACAAACGTACTTATAACGGCAATCTAATAACCATCAACTACATATATATACAATATGGCAAGACTCTGGATTCTGTTGCTTTTACGTTTCTCCTCCTTCCAGTTATTTACATAGTTTTCTTTCCTTTAATCTCGTTTTACTTTAGACAAATTATTTAACGTCTTACATTCTAAAAATATATGTGTTAATAAATTAATTGTATGTATGCACATTAGGGTGGTCCAAAGTTTTTTTCAAGCCACCCCCAGAACTGAAGAATATCGAAATTGAAGCGGATCTCCTTATTTTTTTATTTTGAAATCGGGGCTTTTAAAGTTTTCCAGATATCTCTTTCATACCCGATAATCTTATCTTTTATATACAAAAATTTGTTATTTTATGGTAAAATTTCAAAGTTATGTATGATTCTTTTTTTTTGGAGACTTCAGAAGTGAAATATTCGTATTCGATCAAAAAATATTAGTTTTAAACAATTTTAGAGTAATTCTTTGAAAAAATTTATTTTCCTCCTGTTACAGCCGGTTTCACCAGCAGTTTAAATGGCTATAAAATATATGGATAAATATTAGCCACTTAAAAAGAAAATACTAGTCTTATTTTCGATATTCTTCCGTTCTGGTGGCAGCGGTAAAATCTCAAAAAAAAAAAATTTATTTTCTTTTGTATTTTTGGACCACCCTAATGTATGCATATATGCGTCTGTATGTACATTTGTACATGTACATTCGAGAGTCTCACGGTCCAGCCAAACAACAATAGGACTTCTTTCCCCAAGCAAATTAAAATTTTTATAAATTATATAGCTCCTACCAAAATATTTTGGCTCATCGTGAGATAAACCGCGTTGGCGAAGTTCATAAAATTCGTGTTTTCATGAATGAATAATTTAAAAAAAGAATTGCGTTTAAGTTTAACCGACTTCAAAAAAAGCGAAAAAGTTATCAATTTGTCGGAATATTTGTTTTTTTGTTACTTTAAACCACGTTAACCGACTTCAATAATTCTTTTTTTAAAGGCGTCTCCGAGGTGGTGCCATACTAATTTGGTTAGATCCGATCATTCGCTCATGAAGAAATTAACGGTACTCTTAAATTTGTATATGCGAATTGAAGTCGGTTTTTTTTTTTGCTTAAAAATCACTTTTTTTGAAAATTCTACCAACATGTTAAACATATTTTTAAAGTTTTATGTGAATAAATCAACCATTTTTAGTGGGCTTTTATTTCAAAGTTATTAATGAAAGGGTTTTTTTTTACTTCTTTACTGTTTATAAAATTCAGTCAGCAAAGATAGAGTTAAAAAAAAAAAATCGTGGTGCGAGATGAAAAAATTGGATTTAAGATATGAGCTGAGTTATACAAGTATCCTTGCCATTTATTTAGATTTAAGAAATTTTTTCTTTATAATCTTAAGGCATATATTTTATGTCTACATTCAAGGGACTTCATTGTAACGAAAAACGCACCCCGTTTATAATTTATAATTTAATAGTTTAATTATAATAAAATATTTTGGTAAGAACCATTAAGATTAAAATTGATATGATTCGCTTTGGAAAGCCGCAGTTTTTTCTTTGTTCGTGAGGTATCCTAATAATCATGAACGTACTCTTCTTAAAAGTAAAAAGGAACTAATAGTGTTAAAAAATATATATTTTTCTGAAATGCTCTTCACTTCACACCTCTGCTAATTTAGCAGTAACTGCTTTTCAACTCTTGAATATTCAATTCACCATAAAGCGCATCCATGGACAAAATGTGTCGTGAGTGCTTGGGTTTGCCTTCTACCTAAATCCGCATCATAGTGGCCGTTGAAAACAGCTTCTAGAGACGATGCCGCTGCCTGTACTATTACGTTGAATTCGACGGCGTCGGATCATTTCATGACTCATCTGGCCAGTTGTCGGCAGCGGCCATTGCATCTGAGATTGACGCTGCTTCCGATGTGAGAGCATTTCCTTTAGTGCAAAAAAGGCGGCAACACGTAACTGTGAGTCACGTTGGCACCTTGGCCTGGCCCACTGCCATTCTCCTCATTCTTGATCACAGTTTGTAGGCTGGAAGTGGTGCCATCACTGCTCGGATCGTCCACACTTTGTGAGCCCACCGATCCTGTTACAATAGTACCGTAGTGTTGTTGTTTCATTACCGCATTGTGACCATCGTGTGAGTGTGATTGAGCCTCTGCTATGTGGCAGCCTCCATTGGCATGGTGCGGATCCAAGGGGCTTAGTGTGTGCGGCACACCACCCACGCTCACATATTTCCCCTCCTCACTAGATAGATATTTTCCATTACTTGTGACCTGATGATGCATAACTACGACATTGTGGTCGCCCATATGACCAGAGGCATTGTTGGCCTCATCCAACGGCGATGTGCCATAGCCGCCATCGGTGGAGTGTATTTTATGCGTTGCGCCGCCATCATCCGCACCACTACCAGGGCCACCCATTTCCAACCGGGGTGGACTGCCATATTCGAAATGGCGCATGGGGAAGAGTTGACTTTCGTGGACGTAGGTGCCGTATTGGCTCGAATAAGTACCATAAGGACTGGCGGCCGGTGAGAGCAGACTGAATTGGGGGCTCAGTTCATACGGTGGTTGATAGCTTGTCCAGCTATCCATGCTGCCTGGTGGCGTAACGGTAGTCGTTTGTGGGAAGGTAGCAAACGGTGGTCCGAGCGGCGTGTTCATTGAGGAGGTGGGCGGTGTGCTTGTCTTGATGAAGCCGGTTTTCCGCGGTGGTTCATGCTTGCGCCACTTAGCTCGGCGGTTCTGAAACCACACTTGAACTCGAGATTCGCTTAGGTTAAGTTTAATGGCGAGCTCTTCGCGTGCGAACACATCTGGATAAGGGGCACGCTCAAAGGCACGTTCCAGTTCTTCCAGCTGGTAAGCCGTAAACGTGGTTCTAAAAAGAAAGTAACAAAAAATAAAGAATTTGATGAAATTGAAAAGTTTGTACTAAGTTCTATCAATGGGAATAAAGTCAAGCCAGCGAGCCGAAGATAAAGCCGTAGTGCAACTTAAAGTAAAAATACGGGCTTACTGGGAAACTGGGAAATGGGAAAGATCAATTTACCGATTTCCTAAAAGCATAAACAGACGGCAGCGTTGATCCGGATCAACTCGGGAATTAACTGCAGTTGATCCGGATTAAGTCCGAGTTAATCCGGATCGACGCTGCCTTCTGTTTAAACTTTAACTGTGAGTCGAGTAAACCGGGCCATCCTAAATAAGTTGTTGTTTGGAAAGAATTTTACATTTTCACAAGTATTAAGAAATTGCCTAAAATTGTTTAATTTTTTTTAAGTATTAATTGCCCAATTATTTTCTATTTTTAAACTCAATATTAATTTTTGCTCTTTTTTCTTTTCAATAAATTGCTCTACAATTTTTACTAATACTGGAAACCTTCATACAAAACATATTCGCTCAATTTTTCATTAGTAAAATCAGTGAAAATGTTTCCTTTTTCATACTTTTCTTCATCACTGTGCTCACCGACATGCTTTCTACAATCCTCTCATACAATGCTCGCACATAGTAGGCAACTCGTCCGAAAATATTTGCAAATTTCTTAAAATAAATCTTATTTGGCATTTAGTAGGAATCCAAAATTATTAGTAGTAACACCAGAGTTGGAGGATAAAAAGAAATATTCTGGCCAAGGCACATCAAACAGGTAGTAGAATTACAGCAAAAACAACATTTGCATAAACTTTGTTTTTGCTTATGGTAGATATCTAAAGTGTCGAAAAATTGTCTACATTTTTACATTTTTTAAATATAGAAAAAAAAAAAAATTGGTGCGACTTTATTTCTTTGCTTTGCAGGACCCAATAATTAGCATTTATGCTGCTGCGTTATAAAGGCTAATTTTCAATTCCTTTTTTGCCAATTTAGAATGTTTGTGAAAAAAAAATTTAAAATATTGGATAGTTTAAATTTCAGAAGAAAATTTCTTTTTAAGGGGCAGATAAATTTTATTACCTATTTGAGAAAGCGGCCGCTAGTAACTTTATTTGTAGCTTGTTAATTCGAAACTCTGTACTCTGGCTTGACGCAGTTGAATATTAGCTCCGATCCCATACTTTTCATGTAAAACCCTATAAAATTGTCAAACAGCAAAAAGTAACGGAACAAAAACGCATTTTTCCTGTAAAAACGTGAAACAGCTTACAGAAGGAAGAGTTCGGGTAAAATCTTGAAACTTCATTCTCTACCCAACTCTCCAAAAATCGCTCTCATTTACAGGATTTTGGAGTGCGGGATCATTTTTCTTGTAACTTCATGGAGTACTGGATCAGAGCAGTTATAAAACCCAGCACTGAAGATTCCGATGTTATTCGTCGAGGAAAATAAATGTTTACAAACATTAAATTAAAAATCGATCTAGCTTTTTTTTTTTTTTAACTCTACAACTTCAATTGCACTTTTCCTGGGATACGAAAATTGCAAACCAAAGGCTAGTCTCTACGAGGAGGCATTGGTGTTATTGGAAAGGTTAAAAAAATTAATTTCAGAATTATGAATATTTAAAAATATTTAATTCAGTTTGGAAAAGAATTGATGAATTCTTATATTTGTATAATACAGATCACATTATTTGTAATTACAGGAAAAAAAAATGAGAACAACATTTGTACTAGGAATGTTAGTCCCGGGATCCCGGACTTTTTTTGGCAAATAATCCCGGGATTTTCGGTATTTCTAATTTGCACTGATGGCAATAAAAGAAATTCCTTTTCTTGACCAGTAGGCTATATTTCTTTTTTCCTTTAATATCTAATTAATATTTTTTTATAAATGTCTACATATAACATCGCGCAATAGTAAACTTTAAACACAAATATGAATGTATTTGCGAAGCCATGGACCAAATATAGTAAAATTGCGTCTTTAGTTTTACACTCTGACGTCAGTAGATAATTCAAAAACGATTTAAAAAATTCAGTGAAATGTGCTTCGAGAAAAGGTATGGTATCATGATTTATTTTGGAACGAATTTCCGTCATCCCTTGTCAAGTTTGGTTTGCAGACAAACCGGTTTCGGCGTTGTGCCATCTTCAGTGTCATTGGTATCATATTAAAGAGGAGTTTCTGAAGAATTTAAACAGATTCAATTGAAAATGCCCCTTTAAAATTTTATCCCTGAAATTTCGCAATATTAATTTTTAAAAAATTATATGTTAAGGACTGATATAAATTCAATCACATCCTCGAATTTCATCCTTCTAACTTTATCAGCTTATAAAATTTCTATTCGTCCTTGTGAATACAAAAAATTTAATTTTTTTTTAATTCTAAAGAAATTTTTTCTAGCATTTGGTACCTATATTTTTATGATAAAAACACTACTTAAAATAAAAAAAGTAGGTTTCAAACAAATAAAGCGTTATTTCCATTTCGAAGGGGAAATAGCGCTCACCAATAAAAGGAAAAAAACGCCGCAAGCAGTGCAAAGTATGCATAAATGAGCTATTAGTCATAAATTGCAGACAGTTGACTATGAGGAGCTGTTTTGTTATGTGATGGCGATTTGCTGCTAGAAAACATTTTTTTCAGCAAGTATTTTGTATCTCAATTTCAGTTACTAACATATTTGTTTCTTTACAGAATAGCCATACAATTTTATATAAACTAAAGTTCGTCAGTTGTGATTTTCTTCATTACAGTAGTTTTTAAGTAGCATAGAAAATAATTGTTTGATGTAGTAGTTGATGTTAAAGTCGATTAATTCTTTAGTGAGTAATATACCGACTTTTGTGCAGAGCTGAATATTAAAAGAAAATGAGTTAGGGCCTTTCTATATTAAGGTAACATTATGTTAATCACGAAAGGGCTCACTGTTTGCTTAAACTCTGAAAATCATATAATCTAGATGCCTTATCCGCTACATACCTACCAAAAAATCAATGAAAAAAAAAATAAATAAAAATACCTCCCACTGTCCTCATTTAATTAGACATAAAAAGCGCCAGTCTAATACTTAATAAGTGGCTCTAACTGCGAGAGTGGATTCGATATTAAAGTGTCAGATAAAAGTCTGGATTTCCTGCTGCTTATATTGCGCCAAAAGAAAAAAGGTGGATAATTATATTTGTAATTATTTCATTGCTTACCGAGTTTTCTTCTTCTTGATGCCATTGGTGTCGCCCTTCTTCTTGTCATTCTTACTTTTTGCTGCCGGTGTCGACGATTGGGGACCGCTTGCGCTGCTATTGCCGCCATTGCCATTGTTGGTTCCATTGCCGCCGCTAACATTTGAATTTATATCGCCACCGCTGCCATTTATGGACGCCATTTGACACATCTCATCCGCCTTTTTATGCTTGTTGTTATGGTTGTTGCCCGATGGTGTATTGCTTACTGTGCCACCAGCTTGTGTCACCGTTACGCCCGTCATTGTAACGCCCACCACACTTGTTGCACCATTGTTGCTATGGATCAGAATGCCTTCCCCAGCGCCGCTATGCGTCATATTGCTAGAGATTAGGCCATTTGCTTGCTGCGCAGACTCATTCCCATTTAACACTATTGTGCCGCCACCGCCACCGCCACCGTCATGTCCGTGTTGTGTGTGATGGGGACTGGATCCGTAGAGCTGTTGCATGTGCTGTTCATACTCCAATTTAGCAGCTGCGGCGGCAGAGTTTGGCGAATAGTCGAGCTTTCCGTTGCTCCCCGACATGTGTGAGTGGTAATCGGCTAGCATGGGGGCTTGATGTTGGCTGTGCATTTGCTTGTGGTGCAGCATGCCATTTGGACTGGCGACACCTCCGCTGGCCGGCGGTGGTGGAGGTGGTGTGGCTGAGTACTGGTGCGGATGTGCGGCGTGGTGATCGATTTTGTGCTGATTGTTGGCATTGGGCACAACGGTAGTGGTGTACTCGTACTTCTGAGTAGGTGAGTAGCAACCCATTTTATTCACAGAACTGTAATCTAATTTCTGACCATAGTCAGATGTTTTGTAGGGATCTAGTTTTGGCGAGCCACCTGGTAGAAGTGTATTACAGTCGGGCAATCGTTGGCTGCACATCTCGCCACTGCCGTTGTGTTGCAGTACAGAGTTTGGCGGCAGGCCCAACATGACTGGATGTAGACCGTGATGGCCAGCGCTGGAAACTCCGGTGGCGGAAGGTGCTAGAGGCTTGGCTCCTAGAGGACTAAGTGGACCTGAGAAATCGTTGAAGATCTGGTCATCGAAGGGGGGCGTGCTCCATGTTTACTTGAAAATCGTTCAGTGCTTCACTGCTGGCGCAAAAGTTTGTGTCTAACATCAGTGAGGAGGGTGAAGCAAGCGCTTATGCCAAGTGAGTTGGGAAACGAATGGAAGTTTCCTTCGAAAAATGCCTCTTATCGATGAGCTATGAACTGGAGCGCAGTTCGCGTAAAATGCTGTAGCCGATTAAATTATTTATTTTGCTGTCTATAGGCGCGCATTGGGATTTTCAGGCTATTTTATTTAAGTTTACAATGAATTTTCACTTTCGCGGGTGTTCACACTCGCTCATCGTTTTTAAACACAATAGATGCATGCACATAAATTAGTTGCTTAAACGATTTTGCTTACAATCAACTTAATCCATTGCGCCTAATCAAAGTGCGCGTGAAAATTAAATCAAAATCAATTAATGCAATTGTAAGGAATTGATGATTGTGGCGCTACACTAACCACTCTCAGCCGAGGTTTCTGCAACCCACAAAATTAAATTGTTGTAAATTAATTAATTGCATTTACCACGGAACGATCGCAATCGGTTTCAGTGTTCAGTGTTCAGTGTTCGGTGGTCGGTGTTGTTGAACCGCCTTTCGGAGTGTCGGTATCGCTTTGGTCTATTTGCACAATTTTCCGCACACTTTTCCAATTGAGATATGCATATTTTCGCACAACGATCCCGCTTTCGGTTGGATTTTAATTCTTGTCACCAAAGCGCTTTAATTAAAGGAATTAAGTCAATTTAAAATATATGAGTAGATATTCAGCCGCCAACAGCTGTGGCTTGGTTTGAACACTTTTTAACGATTTTGAATAGTTTCAACTTGGCACACACACGATGTTTACTTGTCGTGAACGCGTACAACTGACTGCTGATGGTTGATTTCACCGTTATAAGCAGCTGCCTTTACACAACGCGTGTCTATCGCTAACGAAGTCTATGCCCTTAATTGTGCCCACAAAACGATGATTGCCTTTTTATACTCAATTTAGCCGTCAATTGATTGAGGTCGCAAACGACCAATCAGAACATCGCAATGGCCGACCACTCGCTGTGCAACAGCACCGTACAATGGAGTAGGGGTAGGCGAATCGCGCAGCATCGTGTTGTTGCGTTGCAGGCAATGCATGTGCGAGAGCAGCATTACACAGTTAAACGAAAATACAAACAAGTGCGAGGAGTACCTATCTAAAGTTGACATAAACATTGTTGCTTCTATCCAAAAGCCTGGGCATTGGTATTTTAAGAGTAGAAGTTAAGTCTGTGAGATTTTTTTTGATTTGGAAAGCAAGGAATGTTTTTAGTCGTGAAATATGTATGTACATATGTACATATGTACTTACCATCGTCGTTTAAAGTACACAACCGCGTATCAGGATAATGCAAAACCCCGTATGTGAGGTTGCATTAATTATTTTCTATTTTCTCATACATATTTCAAAATGGTTCTCTTTTTTTATAAAGCAATCGCATATTTGGCTAGTATATTTCAGGACGAATGGATAAGGATTGATCCCAGAGCTTGTGTGAGTGAGCAAAACCAATTTATCGCTGCAAATGTCAGTTACGCGGCTTAGCAGAATAACAATACGCGGTTTTGTACTTTAAACGATAATATGATATGTGCATGCAAATACATACATCCATGTCGCCGTTTAAATTACAAACTCGATTATCAATATAATGCAAAACCTCGTATGTGAGGTTGTCCAAATTTTAGATTAGAGAGTAGTAAAACCTGTCGTCTTATTTCGAAGCGGTTCCCTCTTTTATCCCTAATTATCTCTACCTTTTATATCTAGATATCGATATTTTGGTATGAATGGATAAGGCTTAACACCAGGGGCTTCCGGTGATCAAATCTCATTTTTGGCACAAATGTCAGTTGCGAGGTTTTGCAGAACAACGATACGCGGTCTTGCACTTCAAGCGACGATATGCTACAATGTATGTCAGTGGCGGATACACAGGGGGGTTTTGAGGGTTAACCCCGCCTCCCCACCCTCAAGTCAAAGAATAATAGGTATTTCACTAATATGGGTTTAGAAAAAAGGCTCTTTAGAAGAAAGTATGCGTAATAAAGTTTCAAACGCGAATTTTTAAAATCATATATTCAATTTTTCGCTTTATTTATAAAACATTTTGATAATTTTAAACACATTAAATTTTTCGTTTTACTTATAAATCAATGAAACGAAGAATTTTCAAATTTTTCGTGGTTTTTTGAAAAATTCTTCTAGAACTTCGTCAACTGCAAAATTTATATCTTTGTGAATGAATATTCATAGATGCTCGACTGTCGAGTCTTTCTTGACATGTTGTATTTCTCAAGTAGGTTTTAATTATTTTCAGGCATAAAAAGCTTCGTTCAGGTGTGGCTATTGAAACGGGCAAAAGTGCCAATATACGTAAGATCTTAAAAACATTCCCAAAAGACGTTCTATTAGCTACTTGTAGTGCTTCGAGAGCATTTCGACCCTATTAAGCTGTCATTTCAGGGTACTATTTTATATATACATATATATGGAAAATTTGAAAGTTACGGGGGGCTCGAGCGCCCCACTGCCCCTACCTGGCTACGCCCATGTGCCTCGGCGTCACCGGTTTTCACATTAAAGCGATTATTTTGGCGACTGCTGTATCGCGGTACTTTGATTTCTGTACCTAGGCTGGTGCATACTTCTTCTACGTGTTCGAAAAGGAAATGAAAGTTTTTTCTGCATCTTGTCGCCTTTCTTCAAATTCCTTTAAAGCGTCGTCGGCTAAGCTCATTGCTTCTGCAAGATCTTCATCAGGTACTTGTAATTGCCGGCTAGCAAAGCAACAACAATTTATAAAAAAGCAAATGCTTGGCTGTTGTCGCTGTGCTAACAGTTTTTCAAACCCTGATAATTTCTATACATATTCGTACGATACAAATAATTTTTGCGGTATTTTCCCCGTGAAATATAAACAGTTTTTGACAATTGGAAGAAATACAACTTCGAAAGTCTTTTTTAAACGATTTTTCATTTTGCTACGTTAGAGCCGTTGCCGAGTAACACAAAAATTGCTCGTTTAAGGTAATTAGAATAAGGGGCAAAATTAAAACAGAATTCTAAAAACAGAATTGTGAAAAGAAGATATTGAAAGAAGTAAAGGCCATATAATAAATTCCTGAGTTGAAAAATCATGAAATTTAATCACCTACACATACTTTTAATTGTAGGGAAACCAGTAGGTATATTTTTAAAAGTTGCTAAAAAAACTTGGAGTGCACAAAAAAAAAATAACAAGTAACTTTTAAGCAGAAAAACACAATTGACTTTAATTCTCATACCTATAAAAAATTAGGATTACCGTTATTTTCTTCATGATCCAATGATCGAATCTAAACAAAATTAGTTTGCGGTATCCAAAGTCATGCGGTAACATGCATAAACACAAAAAGTAAAAAGAAAATATTCTGACGAATTGTTAACCTCCTCCTTTTTTGAAGTCGGTTCGAAAAATAAGGGTCGTTGGAGGAAATATACCGAACATTTTTCAATGTGTTAAATACAGATTAACAAGGCCTGCGGCAGCATTTTGCTGTAGTTGGATTTGGTGAGTTACGTACCTACATACTGGGTTACTATCATATGCTATTGGCAGCGGTCCAAGCTAAATTTGAACTCTAATATTCGTCTGTAACTCAACCTTGTCGCCATTATTGACTGATGCTCCAATTCTATTGTTCTTAAGTTTGTTCAATCTTCTCTAGTGAAATGACCGGCAAGACCGGCTAGTCAAAAACTTTGACGTTAAATTTTCGCTCATCAAAATAAAATGCATTCTACCATTCTTTTTCCGTCCCATACATCTGTTTATTTTTTCCATAGATCAACAAGCCTGATGTGGCTCATCTGACAGGGTAATTTTTTAAACGCTTGCTTTTTCAAGTGTTTATTAGATCTAAAATCCTGTCAAAGATAAAAGACAAGTACTAAATCGATCTAAATAGTCTTATTTCATGCACTGGGTATAGCAAAAATTGCAACAGAATTCAAGATTACCCATTAATACAGTTATTGGATGCAACATACCGTTATTTTTTCACATCTACCTTCATATCATTTTAAGATTTTGGTTTGCCACTTTTTTGCTATAATTTTTGGCAGTTCAGCCATCTTCTAAGTAAAAATACTTTTGCACTGAAACTGTTACGATGATTGATTGCCCCGTAGCGAATGTCATGCATTAGTCACTTAAGTGTCTTGTACAGCCATGCTAAGTCTTCAATGACTTTGGGCTCCGTTTATATGGAAGTCGTTCACGACTTTTCCATACAAATGGTCGTTAATGGCCTCTGCCTTTGGCCTTTGTCATGCAGTGATTATTGATGACATTCAAGCGACAATATCCTGTAATGAACTTTTTTTAAGTTACCGCTGCAAGACATTGTCTGTTATAAGTATTTGATTGGAGTACACCTGCATGACATCGTCACCAGTGTCATGGTCAGCTATAAGTCGTTTAGGATTCACAGCAAGTGCGTGCGACGATGCCACTAAATCGTCATTATCGACATAATGGTCGTATTATTGGACATCCATCGTATCTACATAAATTGTTGACAATTTTGTACGAAAAAATATTCGTTGCTGTTAACAATTAACTTTAGAACTTTCATTAGACGGACCTCATATAACACTATTCTAAATGAAAAATAAATAAAATATATCCGCTTTCCCTATACGGCTTGCTTTTGTATATACATATGGTCCATTTACTAAAAGAGTGTCATAACTCAAAATATGGAATTTTTCAGGAGAGGCAATTAAAGTTTTCAATTTGTTCGCCAAATGCAGAAAGAGATATGTACATACATATCGGGCTTTATGAAAAAAAAGCACTTGCTTTTTCTTAAAATTTCAGACCTTTTACTCGATTTTTTCAAATAAATTTAATTAAAAGGCCTGAAATTTTAAGAAAAAGCAATTGCTTAACTTTTATTCACACGGCCCAGTTGTCTTGTCACGCGGAAACTAAATATACCAAATTTTACTACGAAATTTTTGCACAATATGAGCCGTGATATAACGAGTAACTCTGAACATTTGCTCACAAATTTTTTATTTTTTTTTTGAGTTATGACACTCTGTTAGTAAATGTGCAATATGTATTTGTGCATAATTTGCTTGTTGTATTTGTTTTCTCACCATTCAAAACTTCCTGCATGCTTACGACGATTTGGCATGCGAACTGCTTGTGTCTGGTATCGTTTTGTCTAACCCCCGACCCGACTCACTAAACGCGGCGCATTTGTGTAGGAATGCTTAGCAGCACAAAAGATGCGCATAAGCAAGTAAACATTCATAACATAAATGCATACATACATACATACATATGTACATACGATGCATGACTATGCGGCGAACTGTTTAGGGGTGGTATCAAAGCCACATACATTAGGTCGCTTTGCTTTAACATTTGAGGGATTGCGTGAGCGCTTGCGCGCCCTCAACTGTCAAGTAATGAAAGACTTTTAAATAGTTGGAATTACATACTGATTGTCCGCTGTCGAAAAGTTGTTTTATTGTAGATGGGTGTGAGAATATTTTAGGGATAAGGAAGGATATCGTGAATGCAACGATCTATTAGCTTTGGTTCTAAAATCATTGGCAACAAATGAATTAAATTGGTTAGGGGTTTTAATATAACTATATGCATGTACACACATAAGTATGCGCGATACACACACATGTGTACATACAACTATAGTATAGTGCATTTTAAAGCACTCATACAATTTTTGATTGAGAAATAACAATACAATATACAAAAGTTATGTATCGGACAAAAAGCTCATTCTAAAAAATCATTCATTATGTCCTTTTACTATAGATATATGTATGGATGTAGGTATTAGGATCCGGTTATCCGGATATTCGGTTAAATATGGTATTGCAACTTTTACTTAAACTCAGTGGACTGTCAGCTGAGAACTTAGGAAATTAAAATTGTAGATGAGGAATATGTGTATGTACATATAACAGGGGCGAACGCTTTTTTTCACTTTTTTCGGGGAGGGAGTTTTCAATTTTTTTTCCATATATGTAATCAATTTCATTTTATTATTTGAGAACGAATTTCCGCCACAAAAAAAAAAAAAAAATATAGGCATATTTGGTGAAGGTGTTGGTTGATTTTTCCAGAAACCGGTTTATCAGCAAACCAAGCTTGACTAGGGATGACGGAAATTCGTTCCAACATAAATCATCTTATCACCCTGTTGGAAAAAATCAACCAACACCTTCATCAAATATGCCTATATTTTAATGTTTTCAAATAATGCGAGTACGTACATACAGTTGTACACAAAATAATAGAAGTGTAATATTTTGACCAGTTTTGGTTATTTGTCTTTTGTTTATTTACCTAATGATTTTTATTTATTTTATAAAAGTCTAGTGGGTTTTGTACAGCAAACACCATATAAACTTACATTTCAAACTTTGTACGAAAATTATAAAAATTTTGCATATTTTCACCAAAATTTCAAAATTTTTAACAAAATCTCAAAAAAAAAATGGTATGAAGTTTTGTAGCCCATTCTAGTATAACGGGGGGGGCAAGTTTTAAGTTGGTAAAAAATCCCGTTGATTTATGATATTTTTTATTTCATACAAAGTATGTTCGACAATTTTCTTTTATATAGAGGACAGTGTCAGCCAAAAATTTGTTTCTAAAGCTTATGATTAAAAAGTTTGAAATTTTGGTGAAACTTTCCAGAATTTTTACAATCTTTGTACAAAGATTGAAACATTAGGAAAGTCGATTACGATGTTTGACCGGAGAATAGTGTTAACCAGGCATTGAGAAACTGGCCCTTAATCTTGCGTTCACTGGAAGCAAGTTTCACAGAAAGTTTTGCCCTTATCTTCGCGAATCCGTCTAGGATTAAACGTACTTTTAATTCAAAGTGAAAATTATTTCTTAAGTAACAAAACGACAGACAGTAATCAAATTTATATGCATTTAATAATACTTTAGTGTGTACATATCTGATGAAGTAATTTAAGGTATGTATGCCGAAAAAGGCTTGATGCAAAAAAAAAAAAAAATAAGTCAAAAAATTTATTTTCCGGTTGAAAGAAGTTCATAATTCCGCGGAAGAAATAAAAGAAGCGCCTTAATTCGACCAATTTTGCCTATATTCCTTTTGTTTATCCAAAATTTAAATTTTTTTACAAAAGTCTACTTCATATTACACACAGTGGCGTAGCCAGGGGGGATTTCAAGACCAATGATTTGATGGTATTCACGGGAAAGTTTATGTAGGTACATTTACATATTTTACACTTTTAACATAAATGTCAAGGCAGATATTTTAAGATACACTTCTTAACAAACAAATTTTTTAAAGTTATTATGAATGGATAAAAGAGACATCTTCTTTGAATTCAGTACTAAAACTTGACATTTCAAGTGCTTATCAAAACTTTATACATGCTAACTAGATTCGCCATTTATCTTAAAATTATATAATTTGAATTATTTGTTTATAAAAATGCAGTTTACACTTTAACAAAACCCGCATAAATCCAAAGTTTAATCTTTGCGCAACATTAAAAAAAACAACAAACTTTCGTAAAGCTTTTTAATTAGATTTCCTAGAAATACATATTTTGAGTATGCAGTTTTGTAGACCGATCAATTCAAATAAAGCTCAAGTTTAAAATACATAGCTGCGACTTATCGTTGATTTTTAATATATTTTTTTTTTGATGAAGGCGTTGCTCATTTTCTTCATTAATAAAATCGTCGAACGTACTTAGATAATATTGAAGAAAATTACCGACATCGTCAAAAATATGCCATGCATCAACTGTAAATCACAGCTCTTTTAAATTTGCACTTTATTACTTTTACTGCACTTTATTATTAAAAACTTATTAAGAAATAAAATTGAAATAGAAAGTTCGAAATTTTTACGAAAGTTTGTCGATTTTTTTTTAATGTTGTTGAAAGATTAAACTTATTTTCATTTAGTGTTTGTTAAGGAATAAACTATATTTTTATAAACAAATAATTTAAATTAAAATATAATAAAATAAAAAGTTAATTCCAAAATTTATTTAAAAAAATTCAGCGCAATGTAAAACAAAAGTATGGGTACTAAATGAAATAATTTCTTTGTGTTCACAAGGATGAATAGGAATTGAAAATGCGCCTTTAATCTATTTTATTTTTTTAAGCTAATAAAGTTAGTCCTTAACATATAATTTTTTCAAAAATAAGAATTGAAAAATTTTAAGGATATTCAAGGATAAAATTATAACGGGGTATTTTCAATACCTACCCGTCCTTTACGGACTAAAAAGTGTAATGTGTTTTGACTCTACATAATCTTCTCTTTCATTTGATACCCATGCTAGTTTCTTGAGTATATTGCACCGAAATTTTTAAATCATTTTTTGAATTGCTCATATCTTTCAAATTTCAAAGTTCTTTTTAAAAATCCTGACGCCAGAGAGAAAAAATAAGAACGCAATTTTACTATATTTGGCCCTTGGTTTGGCGAATGTATTGATTGCCTGCCGCAAGGTATTATATGTATTGAGCTACACATTTATAAAAAAATTTTAAATATTAAAAAAAACGAAAGCAATATAGCCAAAACTGGTCAACATAAAGCGTTTCTATTGCTGCCACCAGTGTAAATTATAAATTTAGGCAAATAATCCCGGGATTTTCGGGACTTAAAAAAGACCGGGATCCCGGTTTGAACCCCCAAATTACTTACCTGTGTTCGCCACTGCTCGGCATGCTTCACTGCGCCTCAAAATTATTTTTGTGCTGTTTGACACCCGTATGGCAATATTTCATTTATTTTATCAATTTAATATAATATAATTTTTCAACCCGGTGGCAACCACCCTCAAAAAATATTTTCGGCAATAAACTTTCCTAATCCTCTATATTCAATGTATGTATCTTATTAATTAAATTTAAAATAAGAGGGAAGGTTTGAGAGTCGAGTGACGAAGACGCTGGTAGTCAATTGTGATTCCGTAATTCAACGTTGACATTTACTTATATTGGTGGAGACTAGGAATGTTAATCTGGGTTCCCGGCCTTTTTTAGGTCACGAAAATCCCGGGATTCTTGGCAAATAATCCCGGCATTTTCGGGATTTTGTAATTAGACTGATGGCAATAATAGAAATTCTTTTTCTGACCACTATTTATTAGTACATTTATTTTTTTATTTAGGTTAGGTTAGGTTAGGTTAAAGTGGCTGCCAGTGACCCCACTAGCACACATAGGCCCTAGGTTGTGGGCCCGTTGTGATACCACGCGGATCGTTAGAACCCTCCTACTCAAACCATCGTGTGGATTTTGCGAAACCCAGAAGTTGCCGTATGCCTACTTCGGCTATGTCGGTTAGGTCCTCAAATAATCCTGAACCCATGAACTTTTGTCTTCTTCTACAAAGTGCGGGGCACTCGCATAACAGGTGCCGCAAGGTTTCTGGCTCTTCCTCATTTCTGCAGCTTCTGCAGAAGTCGTTATGGGGGATCCCTAACCTCTCCGCGTGCCCCCCGATAGCAACATGGCCTGTTAGCAGACCCACAGCTGCGGCTAGGTCTCCTTTGCTCAGCATGAGGAGATCCTTCGACCGCTTTTTGTCCCATTTAGGCCATGTAAGCTTCGTGTTGTTGCAAGTGGTGAGGCTATCCCACCTGTCCCTTGCTAGTTTAAGAGACAGATCCCTTAGAATGAGCTTGCAGGTAGCGAGCGGCATGCCTAATCCCTTCCAGGCCTGCGAAAGTGGAGCGGATGTGCCCTCTCTTGCAAGTTCGTCCGCCTTTTCGTTGCCTGGTATGTTCCGGTGCCCCGGAACCCATACCAAGTGAAGAGCAGACTGCTCAGCCATCTCGTTTAGAGATCTGCGACAGTCCGCTACGGTTTTTGAACTGCATGTGACCGAGTCGAGCGCTTTGAGTGCGGCCTGACTGTCTGAGTAGATGAAGATATCGTTATAAATGACTTCTCTTGTACGTAGGTGTTCAACCGCTTCCTGTATGGCAGCGACCTCAGCTTGAAAGACGCTGCAGTGGTTGGGTAAGCGAAAACATATTTCCAGCCCCAGTCGGGCCGAGAAGACCCCCCCTCCTACCTTGCCGTCCAGCTTAGAGCCATCGGTGTAGAGGTGGAGTGATCCATTGTCATCGGGAGCCCCTCCTGACCAGAATTTTCTATCTGGAATGGAAATCCTATACCTCTTTGTGAAGTTCAACCTTGGTGCACAGTAATCCGTGTCCGGTATATTTATGTCCTTTAAGATTGCGGTGTGGCCTTCCTGAGTGTCCCTCCAGCCTGGTAGTTCCCTCAACCTCAAGGCGGCACACCCCGCTGATTGCTTTCCAACAATTTCAATTGGTAAAATATCGAGGAGCACGCACATAGCCTCCGATGGAGTTGTGCGCAGGGCCCCACAGATGCAGAGCATCGCAGTTCTTTGCACCTTTTGGAGTGCTTCTGTTGTAGATTTCCTGTTGAGACTTGGCCACCATACCAAGACCCCATATAATAGAATCGGCCTAACAACTACCGTGTATAACCAATACATGATGCTAGGGGACAGCGCCCAGCTACGCCCAATCGCCCCCTTGCAACTGTAGAGGGCTACCGTCGCTTTTTTAACACGCTCTTGTATATTTTGCGCCCAGTTAAGCTTTTTGTCCAGGACTACGCCTAGATATTTTGCAGACTCCCCTAGCTTCAGAATCTTATTGCCTATGGCAGGGAGCTGAAGTGAGGGGATTTTGTACTTCCTGGTAAAGAGCACCAGGTCCGTTTTTTCTGGGTTAACACCCAGACCTTTTTCCTTGGTCCATCTCTCGATTAACCTTAGTCTGTCCTGCATAATGTCACAAAGAGTTTGTAGAAATTTTCCACTCACAACCACCGCAAGGTCGTCAGCATACGCTATGACCTTGGAGCCTCCCGCCCCTTCCAGGGTCTGCAATAATTCATTAATCGCCATGACCCAAAGAAGGGGGGAGAGGACCCCACCCTGCGGGGTTCCCCTGCAAACGTATCTGTCCAGCGACACGCCCGCCAGTTCCGCCCGCACGACCCTGCCAACTAGCAGCTGTCGTATAAGCGACACCAGCCGTGAGTCGATGTCCAGACCAGTTAGAGCTGATGTGATTGCTTCAGGTGTGATGTTGTTGAACGCACCCTCAATGTCTAAGAATGCTATCAAGGTGTATTCCTTTATCGCAAGGGATTTCTCAATATGCGACACGATTTCGTGTAGCGCTGTTTCGGTGGACTTCCCCTTCATATAGGCATGCTGCGAAGCCATAAGCTTATCTGCAACCGATTCCCTAAGAAAGGATTCAATCAGTCGCTCCAATATCTTGAGCTGGAAGGATGATAGACTGATAGGTCTAAAATCCTTGGCGCGAGTATGGGATGTTTTTCCCGCTTTAGGAATGAAGACAACCTTTGACCTTTGCCAGGTCTCCGGAATGTAGTTGAGAGTGAGGACTCCCTTAAAAATAACATACAGCCATTTAGAGCTTAGCTCCATAGATTGCTGTAGCTGAATCGGTGTAACACCATCTGGACCCGCAGATTTGTAAGGCTTGAAGGACCCTATTGCCCACATCAGTTTTTCTTTGGTGATGAGGTCTACCGTAACCGGTTGACCTCTATTTCTTATTGGCCCGTTCAATGGCTGCTCGGTGGCGCCTGGAAAGTGCGTGCTCAGAAGATGGTCCAGGGATTCCTCCCCAGTTTCCGTCCACGCTCCGTCGGATCTTAGCAAGCATCCCGGGGCGATACGAGGTGAACTAGAGAGAACCTTCCTGAGCCTAGAACCTTCTGATACGGATTCCATACCACTGCAAAAGTTCCTCCATGAGGATCTCTTGCTCTTCCTTAGTAGTTTCTTGTAATCTTTCAAGTTTAACTTATAGATTTCCCATTGCGTATCGCCTCCCGAGGATTTTGCGAGATTGAAGGCTCTACGACAATTTTTGTGGGCCTCGTCAATCTCTGTACTCCACCAAGGTGGTTTCTTTTTGCCTCTCGGCTTTACCATGGGGCAGGCCTGATCCAGAGCCTTGCCACATGCCGCAGTAAAGCGATTTGCCAGCCTATCTAGGTCCCTAGAGTTTCCTGGAATTGCTAGTGTGGTTCTTGAGAGCCGTTTGTCAAGCTCTCTTCTGTACTTATGCCAGTCGGCTTTCCTTAGATTTCTTTTGGCCGGTACCTTGGACGGGACCCCGTCTAAGTCGAATTGGATGAAGCGATGATCAGAGAAGGAATGCTCATCAAGCACCCTCCAGTTCCTGATCATGACCTCCGCATCTTCTGAGACGAGGGTAACATCCAGGACCTCTCTTCTGCTCTTCGTTATGAAGGTAGGCTCGCTACCCCTATTACTTATAACTAAGTTAGATTTTAGTATGAATTCAAAGAGTGACTCACCCCGTTCATTGATGTCTCCACTTCCCCATGTGCTATGGTGTGCATTTGCATCACCTCCTAGAATCAGGGCCCCGTCCCAGCGCTCCACTAAATGTTCGACCGGTAGGGTTGGAACAGGCCTGTCGTGTGCCAGATACATCGAGGCAAGCCTTATTTGTCGTCCGTTCGCCTCCAGACTGATGGTGGTGGTGTCCTCGTCACTGAACTGAGGAAGAAACAATATTTTTAGTTTGGTACTAACAAGGATGCAGGCCCTTGGTTTACCTATGGTAGCTCCACTTATCAAAGTGTGCTCTGCCGACTTCAGCCCGCATATTCCATGCCCTATCACCCAAGGCTCCTGGATGAGGGCGATGTCTGCTGCCCCCTTGGAGAGCTGGAGCAGCAGTGCAGCCGACGCTGCTTTGCTGTGGTGGAGATTAATCTGGAGGACGCGAACCATCTTGGCCGCACCTTCCCACCCCCTCCACCACTGTTGAGTTCGCCTCGTCGTCATCTGACATCAGCTCCTCTTCTGTGTATTGCCGGAAGATATGGTCGACACCCAGAGAGGATGTAGATGAGGCGTATCCACCAGCCAGGTCATCCATCGGATTGGCCTGGTTGGATTCCTCGTCCACCTCATCCTCGCTGTTGTCTGCTTCCGGCTCAACTTCGTTGCCTCTTGCTGCGTTCACGTCGTTCGTGTACACCCTTATCTTTGCGGTGTCGAAACCGTAATTGATGACGCCCCCAGTCTTTTCGAGGAGTGGCAACGACTCCTTATTTAGCAAAAGGACCGCCTGACGAGTCGCCTTTGTGCTGTGCTCTAGCCGCACCACCTTCCAATTGTGAGAGGGTAACTCGGGATTAAAGAGCCTTATAATCTCAAGCACTCTCTCTGGTTCGGTCGGTTTGGCCGGTATCCATGCCCTTGCTCTGGGCCTGGATGGGATGTCCTTGAAGTCCACAGCCCGTAGCATCGCTCCGGGGTAGACCTCTCCCAGCATGGCCATCGCCTTCTTGTACATGCCCGCCGACCTTTCATCGTCGCACGCGACGATCTTTACGTTACCTTGGAACCAACCTGCGTCCCGGCATATCGGAGGTGGTCCGGGGTGCTCCCGAAGCACGCTGACGCAGATGTTCGCCAATTCCGCTTTAACCCATTTCCAATGAGCTCTCAGTGCCAATTCGTCTCCCTGGTTCTCATCGAGCACACCCAGGAGGATCCGATTTTTGACTACCTCAGCAAAGGTGGGGCCTTGCGTCCTGGCTCTTTTCGACTTATTTTGCGCAACCTCCATCGATCTATTGCGCTTTTCCGCAGCTGGTGGCTCTCCGAGCACCGGCAGCTGATAGTCGGGCACTATCGTCATTGCCCACGCTATCTCCGACCGGATCTCTTCCACGTGACAGGGCAGCGCCCTGCTACATAGGTCCGGGGTTAATGCGGATCTCTTCAAGATCCTCATGGCAGCCTTCCTGTGCTTGGCAATGGCTGCGCTTGGTGGTGGCCTGTCATCAGGCCTTGTAAATGCCGTAGGAGTAGGGGGAGGCGGGGCCCGCGCATCAGCTCTGGCGCCCCCTGGGGCTGCAAGCTGCAAGCCAGGTTTGCCTTCACCGGTGCCGGGAAAATCCCGTTTCGGTTCCCCCACCCTCTTCCTTTCCGCTTTTGTGGATACGCCTGACCCCGGCATCGCCAGAGGCTTACGTACCCCACTAGTGCTGGCCACGTCGTGGCTAGTAGAGGGACCCTGCATCGCATGGGCTCCATGGTGTCTGGGCAACTGCCCTTCCGACTTTTTAAGAGTGCCGGTCTCAATTTCCGTTTTTGTTGATTTTGGTTTGTTGATTAATTCGCTCATATTCCCACGAGTTGCGGAGAAAGGGTTCGTCGGCCCCGGGCAGAGATCCGCAGTACCCAGGGTAAGGCCATCGAATGCAACCGGGTGCGGCCTGGTTCCCAGAGGGCTCCGTTAGCGACTGGGCTATTTAGGGGCTCCCAGCCAGGCTGATCCTCAGTACGGTACGCGTAACGCCTTGATCCAGCCCCTACCTCCAGACCACGATCAAAGACCATTTCCGTATGGCATAGCGATGAAAACGCATAAGCACACAGCACTGATCCCTGATCTTAGCTGGACACCCTCCCGACATCGCACGGGATTGCTCTGTAGTGCCCATTTCCAGCCGGCACCCTCGCGGAGGGTTCAGTCCGAGGATTTTCGCCGACCTATTTTTTTATTTAATAATTAATATTTTGCTAAAAATGTCTAGCTCATTATTATACATATAAATAGTAAATTTTACACACAAAAATTAATATATTCGCGAAACCATGGGCCAAATATAGTAAAATTGCGTTCTTAGTTTTTCACTCTGACGTCAGAAGCTCAAAATTATTTAAAAAATTCAGTCAAATGTGCTTAGAGAAAAAGTATGGATATTAAATTAAATAGGACATTCTGTAGAATTTAAACAGATTCAAGTTTTTGGTGCATAAGCACTGGTAAGTATTGACAATGTCCTTTTAAAATTTTATCCTTGAAATTTTGCGATATTTGTTTTTTTGAAAAAATTAAATGTTAAGGACTTATATATAAGCTCGATAGCGTCCTCGAACTTTGTCCTTCTAACTTCATCAGCTTAAAAATCGCCTATTCGTCCTTGTGAATTCAAAAAATTTTAATTTTTTTTAACTTCTAAAGAAATTTCCTCTTTCATTTGGTACCCATATTTTTATTCTCACTGCTTTGAATTTTTTAAATAAATTTTGGAATTTATCATATCTTTGAAATTACAAAGTCCTTTCAAAGAAATCCTGACGTCAGAGAGAAAAAATAAATAATATATTAAGCTGGTATTTCAGGGTACTCTTTTATATATATATAAGGAAAATTTGAAAGTTAGGGGGGGGAGGCTCGAGCACCCCCCTGCCCCTACCTGGCTACGCCCATGTATACTTCATCGCCTTTTCTGAAGATTGTGGTTTATTTATTTATCTGAAAACAATTTTTTCGACAAATGATGCAAACATATGAAATCATTTTCATTATAGCTAGGTAGCTTTTTAAACTCTAATGCAAAACATTTAGTTTTAAAATTTTTTTTCAAACTTAAAAGACTAAAAATAAATTTACGCTTTTATTTTAAAAGTTTCTAGTTTTAGTTTTCTTGTTGAAAATTATGTCGCACTACAAGTCGTTGGAACAATATTCTGAACGGGTTCATTTTAGTTTTGAGAATATACAATTTTTGTGTTATTTATTTAATTTCGTTTGTTCACCTCGGTAAAAAAAAGTTAATATATTATAACGATCATTTTTGTTTTGCGAATGTTTCGTTTTAAAGTCGTAAATAGAAATACTGTATTTTTTTATTTTGTATGAAGTAAAATTATATAAAAAAAAATTTATTTTACAATTTCTTTTAAAAACTTGCGTTTTACCTGTATCATTTTCTCTGTGCATGGGGACAAATGAGCGAGATGTTGCAGAATCTCGCTTTGATGCGGATGAACGACAGCACCATAAATCCAACACTAAATTTACGCTTCTTTATAGGGAATTTAAAGGCGATTAGTTGAATCGAACGTTGAACGAAAGTAGGCAGCCGACCAACTTCATTGAAAGCGATTAGCGTTTACACCAAGCGATTGTTGCTTTCAACTAAAAGTTGCCTGACAAATCGCCTCATGTCAATTGCCGATTACATGCCAGCATAGCATATTTCTGGATTACACAAAAATTAATAAATATAGCGAATATTATTGTTGCAGTTTTACTCTTCAGTGTATATCATCGGTGATTAGACATCAACACAGAAATAAATCCAAATAATCATTGCATTAACTGAGTTACAAACCGTGTTCCGTATGTCCTTAAATCGTGTCAACCAACAATTTGTTACCCCGAAGAGCCTACGCATGTTGATTGAAGAGCGGCAATTCAAGTTTTAAGTGCTTTCGGGTCAACTCGGTTTTTTCCCATGTCTGTAAAATTCAAAGTTTTAAGTCCTGTTTATCAGTGAGTTACCCATAAATTGGATGACCCTCTGTTTTTTTTTTTTTCATCTTCTCATTATATGCTGGCATTGTATTTATTTCCAACTCATTAGCAAGTAAAGATACATACTCATATGAGTATTGGCCACGTCAGTTGTTCCGCTGTGGGCCACGTGTTGCGCTCGCTTCGAATATTTATAATTTAAAAAAATGCAACACAAAATTATCAACCACCGCTTTTGGTACACAAAGTACATTGATGTTTTTTAAGAATTCGAAATGACAGCGCTTTACTAGTGTCATTACTAGTGAAGTACAGTGTTTTATTTCTATAAACGATTGGGCAAAAGTAGCTTGAATGAATTGAATTCTTTAATTAATTCCGTCCTTTACAAGAGTATTTATATACATATGGGTCAATTTTTTGTTTACAATGCGCGTGTAGCATAGGGGGATTCTAAGTGAAATTCTAAGCAAATTTGCCTAAGAAACCAAGTTTCGGAGAAAATGTGTAAATTTTCACTGTTGCGTCCTCTGGTGGAAGTTTTAAGAAAAAGATAAGTGCAGAAATGGATTTCCCATACCAAAAAACCCTTGCAGCATGCTTTTATTCAAAATTTAAGCACTTCTTTACGACACTACAGCAAAATGCTAAGAAACCTATTATCGCATTTTGGCAAACTCCAAATTTGTTTTAGACCCATTATTTCTTCGGAAAATTTTCTTAGAACTACACATTGAAATCTTCTGTGCTATACACGCATAGTCCAAAAAATCTGCCATACAAATTGACCAGACCTAATGTACATACGTACCATTTTAGACCTAACAATTAAGCTGTTTTCAGTGTAAAAATCGTCAATAAAACCTTTCAAAAACAATTTGAGGAAGTTTCGAAGGCTATATTTTTGATAAAATGAAGGGATATTTAGGCGATTCCCTTGTTGTCGGGAAGCGGTAAAATTCGAAATGAGGAAAACATTTCTTATAAGTTTTGACGTTTCAGCAAAAGTTTCTTGGGATTCGGGGGTTCTTAAGAAGAAAATTCTTACTTTTACATATACATCAATATTTTGATAGCTTCTCTAAATATTTACCTACCCTAAAGCTCACTGCCCGCTTTCCTATCAAATTTAACCGTTATTTTAGCTTTTACTTTTTCGATGCTATTTTCAGATTAATTGATTAATTGTTTTAGACCATAAAGGATTTAAGACAGTCATAAAATCGCAGTTTCCATTATAAAGTAACAAAAAATTTTGACCAAAAAAATTGGTATAAAAATTTGACGATTATTCTTGATCTTGGTTATTTTCGATCCCTAAAAAAACCTCATTCCCCCAACTATATGTAAGTAGATATATTTTACGCCGTCGAAAACAATCAAAAATTTGTTAAAAAAAGAAGCCTATTCGTACCACTGTCCTTGCGAGCCGACACTTTTTTAGTGGTTTCACGTTCCATCACAAGCGCTTACCACTCCATTAGAAGAGGGTTGGAAATCGAGTTTTCCTTCCTCGCAAGCTAAATGTAGCGCGTGTCATGCTGAGTTTGATTGACTGACGACGACGACGCATCGGGACGCGAGTGATCGTAACCTTTTTCCAGTACATATTACATTTCTCGTGTGATCTTCCATTTCGGCCGCTTGTTTGCTGGCATGCATTGTTGAATAGCGCTAAAGGGAATATTCATGATGCAAGGGACAGAGTTCTTCAGTCGCATCGCAAAGCACTCACGCGAAGGGTACTCGAATACTTGTACATTGCCAGGCCAAACTCTCATAATGTATGCAATTTTTGCATAGGGGGAGTTTATCTTAAAAGTTATACATATATTGTGTGACATATGGGCCTCACACTGTGTGTAAGTTGGTAATTTTGCTTTACGCTTTTCGGCTTTTTTTTTTTTTTTTTTTTTTTTTTTTGAAGATCAATTTTGAAGATCGATGAAACGATTTGAATATTGTCCGCACATTTGGGATGGGGTGATAATTTGAATGACTTGTGGGACCATCAAGAAGTGGTAGCAATAAAAGTTAAAAGTTATAATGATAGGCCAGCATAACTAAGTTGATTACATACATACTTACATACAGACATGAGTGTGCATGAATGTATGTACATATGTATGTATATGGTGCGCGTGCATTCATAAATATAGTTGTGCCAGACAGAAGGTACAAACTTACCACCATATGCAATTTTCGAATCGACTCCCAATAACGTGGAATGGGAAACTTAAATTCCTGCATGCGGTCGCTTGCCATCCAATGTTTGCCGGGAACCGAATGTCTTTTGAGTCTTCTATGATTATTATAAACCATAAAACAGTTTGTTAATTTTTATTAAGGTCATATCCTTGCGATTGTGAGAAAAAAAAAAAAATAAGACTGCTGCAAGAATTGAAAGCATTGATGGAAATAAGAACGAACGAGGATAAGATGCGAAAAGAGAAGTGTGAAACTCATAATTAGTTTTGGGTTAGATGCATTTTTTAGGCTTAGGGTTTGAAAAGCGATTATGTGCATTAATTCTCTTTTTGGGTCTTCTATATACATATATAGTATACGACCACGTAGTATTTATTGATTTTGGTAGCACAAGTGTAGTTAGTTTAGTTTTTAAAACAACACAGACTATTTACACGCCATCCATTCTACTGTTTTTGTGTTTCCCGTTTAATCTATTTTAAATCGACCCGATCTTCGTATAAATCGGAGCAGATTGTTGGGTGTTAAAGAGCTCAGGTGTTGGTTTCTGAACATATCGCTGCCAAAAGCCTTTCACCTTATCCTGGCAGCAGCAGGGCAGAAGCAAAAAGTGTTCCGCCCTCTCATTCTCTGCAAGTCGGTAAGGGCAAATGGGGTTGTCATGTAGGCCCATCATAGTCAGGTGTTTATGCCCCGAGAAGTTACTAGTCAGCTGTGCCAGGATTGTTTCTTCCCGGGCTCGGAATTTTCAAAGGGTCCGGATTTTCCCGAAAATTAAGTTAAACGATAAGAATTATAATGGTTAGTTAGTTGGTAAGTTGAGGAATTTTAATTATTAATACTCACATACATACATAGCTATTATAAATTCTAGTAAATGTGAAAATGCATGTTTACATACATATGCAAATCTAGTATGGTCATTTCAGTGCTTGGCAAAACCTGGCAAAATTTCCCCACCGTTCGAAGTTATAGTAGATTATAAGCCTAAAAATATGTGCCATCATAACTATAAACAAAATACACTCAGAGTCAAAAATATGAGAATCCGACGTTTTGACGATTTTATTTATTTATATTTTCCATACCAAATTTTTCTTAGTTTTTTTTTTTTAATATAATTTATTCAACAGCAAACCTTCTTGTGGGGTTTTTTAATTTCATACAGAAAATCTCAAAAATAAACGAACGTAAAAAGGATCGAATTAAAATTGAAAAAATCTTGATGAACATTTTTTGGTATTTCTTGAATTTTTCCGAATCCTGTATTAAATTGTAAGTAATTGTAAAGTAATTAAAATTTGGCATGGAAACAAATAAAATCGTCAAACCGTCAGGGCATTCACAGTTTTGACGCTGACTGTATATAAATTGATAAACACTTTGCTTTGCTTTTGAGGTAATTTTATTTGATTTTGGGCCATTCCATTGTGCCTAGAGGGACATTTTACTCCAGAATGTGATCCATTGTGAATTTTAACTATGTCGTCGGAGCTTATACAACAGCGAAAGATATTTTTTAACATAGAACGATAACTAACGTATGAAATTGCTTTAACAAAAATACATTTAAAAGAAAAAATACTTTTTTTTCTATAAAAATAAGTATTTTAAACAAAAAAAAATAACTAACCGATTTCTAAAAAATTGATACCGTCTTCTGATATGCGTATTTGTATACTATGTATATAAAAATTTGGGAAAAAGGCTTAAAAGCAAAAAATACCATTTTTTATAAAAAAAAAATTTCAAAAAAAAAAATACAAACCGCTTTTTAAAAAACTGCTATCGTTGTTAAGGCGATTAAACCCCTCTTCTTCTGGTATGCATATTTATAAACTTCGTGTATAAAAATTTTTGAAAAAAATACTTAAAAGCAAAAAAAACATTTTTTTTATTAAAAAAAATATTTTAAACAAAAAATTACAAACCGATTTTCTAAAAATTGATATCGTTGTAAAGGATACCAGAAAACTTATACTTTCTTAAACCCAAAAATTTCTATGTACATACACAAAAAAAAATTTAATTAAAAACATTTGTGCCCTCTATATAAACTCCTGTCCCTACGCTCTTTTATACAAAACAATTAAAGAGGATTAAACCGTACATCATACGGCCAGTTTGTACTTTTAGAGCGCATACATTATTCCAGTATCTTCATTTATGTATATCGTTAACTATCAATATTTTATAAAGAGAAGTGTAAAATTTTTTTTTATCTAAAACAAATAAAGTTAGAAGAACGAAATTCGAGGATGTGGTAGTTAACATATTAGTCCTTGACATATATTTTTTTCCAAAATAAATGTTGGAAATTTCCAAGGATATTCACGGATAAACTTTTAAAAGAACATTTCTAATACTTATTTGGCCTGGAGCACCCAAAAATAAAATTTTTTTCTATTCTACAGAATTTTACCTTTCAATTGATATCCATAATGCACCGAATCTTTTGAATACTTTTTTTATTCAATCGTGTTCTAGAAATTTCCAAGTCCTTTTAAAAAATCCTGACGTCCGAGGGAAAAACTAAAAACGCAGTTTTACTATATTTGGCCCCCAGTTTAGTGAATATTTATATTGATTTTTTCGTGTGTAATATTGACTGTCGCACGGTGAAATCCAACAAATTTCTAACTTATTTTGCTTTATTGTATTCTAAATTAAAGCTTTACCCACTTCTGCTCATGATTTCTGGTTAAAAGTTAATGTTAATGTAGAGGAACTATGCAAAATAAAACCGTTGTCAATGTTATTGTGGCTTCTTAACATTTTATTTTTAATATATTTATTGAGCTTTATACCACGATTGTTTATTAGAAAAAATTGAAAAAGAAACAAACCGTTTTTTTTTTTTAATTTGAAAATGGGAGACCGTTTTTTGGAATGCAATTTCTCAAAAACGCGAAGATAGATATTCTCCAAAGTCCCTGAAAATGTTGCTAGTTCACAAAATTCTTAAATTATTTAATTTTTAATGATAACTGTTAATTAGTTTTGAGTTTATGAAGAATTTTATATTTTTTTTTAATTTTGTCGTAAGCTTCATTTGCCCACAATTTGGCAGCCACTTTGTATGAAATAGACAAAATGTGATCATAATTTCTACTAAATTAACCAAACCTTTTTCTCAATATCTCGGAAACTAAAGAAGGTATCCAAGAATGGAGAACGTCATTTTTAAGATATTGATTAGTTTGGCTGCATCACTAACCTAATTTTTACTAAATTATAGAAAAAATTGTAGTCAATATCTGGGAAACTAAGGGAGATATCTGAAAACTGATAACACCAATCGAAAGACCTTATTTCAAAATATACTTATATATAACTGCATCTATAACTAAAAGTCGTCAAAATTGTGCTTACGACAATCTTTTACCCAGGCGACGATAAGTATGTATGTATGCACATATGAAACACTGGCCGACATGCTTAAAGCTTCAACTCGACTTTTAATACAAATTCGTGAGCATGAATGCACTTCATCAGTGCTAAAACTGAGTCCTAAGTTAAGCCACTTTTTATTAATGAGATCCACTATTTCTGTACTCACAAACATTTACTTCAACCTTTCGAAGCTTCTCTCTGAGGCCCATAAAAATGAAGATCGGTGTAAACCCATTTTATACTAATTGCGCTTTCACACATATGTAAATACTTGCAGTCATATATCGTTACACATACATATGTATATTAGAATGCACCACTCCCCATACAAAAAAGAAAAAAAATCGGTACTGTTTTTCCATTGGAATTATAAAACCTATTATATTTTAAGACGTCCACCAAAATATTTCGGAAAAAAATTAAGATTTACGTGAGCTGAAAATACATCCAAAAATGGAGTTTTTTATGAGTAAAAATAGTTTCTTAAAGATGTTTTTTGAAAATATCCCCTTAAATGACAAAACGGTTTAAGCTTAAAAAATTTACATAAAAATATTAAAAAAAAAATTTTGAACGGTATCGTAATAATAAGATTTTTGATACTGTTTTTTAACTTTTACCAAAGATTGGTAGAAGAAAAACTTGAATAAATCAAGCAAAATTCTTCCGATTCACACTTGTGGGGTATCATTGGAAGGGTATTTTCTCGCCCTTTTTTTTGCTTTGCTAATAAACTCACTCAAAGGATGAAAGAGAAAGGTAGGATGGACAAACATCATTCAAAGTTGAATTAAGATATGTTGGTATTTGAAAAAAAAAATTGGGACACGAATGACATTTTTTTTTAACATAAATAAAAATAGTGGGAAAATACCGCTCTGCCGAGATCCCATAAGTCTAAATCAGAATAGTTTTGGCCCAGTTATTTAAATTTTTCGTAAACCAATATTTGAAAAAAGTAAAAAAAAAAAAACAGAATCAAAAATCTCATTACGATTCCGTTGAAAATATTTTTAAATATTTGTATGCACATTTTTTAAGCTTATTCTGTTTTATCATCTGAGGAGACTTTTTTCAAAAAGTTCTTTAAGAAACTATATTTATTCATGAAAAACTCCATTTTTGGAGGTAGTTTCGAATCGGTCCAGCTCGCTTAAATCTTAATATTTTTCCGAAATATTTTGGTGGACATCTTAAAATATAATAAATTTTGTAAACCCGGCGGAAAAACCGCAAATTTTTTTTTTGGTGATGCAGTCTAATGTACATACATACATATATGTATTATATATTATCTAACCATCAAACAGAAATGAAGAATAAGTTAATTTTATAGTCGCATTAATATATACCCTCACTGCGTGAAAGTAACACTTGGATTAACCTGGCTTCCTTCCTTCCTTCCGTCTACATACGCATATACATATGTATTTATGTATGTACATAAGTAAACTCCTATTAACTATAACAACAACCTCAATAATTTTCGCTAAATTTCCCACATTAAGCCAAACAAACCATTCAACAAACAACAACCAGAAACAAGATAAAATCTCATAATATTTGATACTTTATTTCGCGGTATGACGCAGAATCTTTCTCGATCCGATCCGACCCAGTGAAAGCAAACATAGATATCTACCACAGTTTGTAACGATGCGGGCGCCTCTTCGCCTTCGACCTTTTCATGCACATACATATATGTATGTACATATGTATGCACTTCAATACAATATTAATGCAAAGCGCATTTAGTCACACGCTATAACGCTGTTTTGCCGCTGGTCGCTTAATGAACGAGCATAAGGAAAATTCATCCCTCTTATGTACGTCTGGCTATTCTTCGGCTAGGAGCGCTTCGCTTCGTTCGAGGACTCCGATGGTGCTTGGCTTTCTGCGGATCGTCAAATGAGGGATACAAGCGAGGCATCGCCCGAACACTATTTGTTGCATTTTACGTTTGTGTTGTTGTTGGTATTAATGTGACAGGGGTAAATGTTTTATGTTATGAAGGTTTAAAAGGTCCTCGAAGGTGAAGTGTGAAATGTTGGTTGCGCTGGGCTGGACTGGGTTGGGTTGCTCTTGAAAATTGTCGATAGAAATTTCGTACTTATCATCTTCACACAATATCCGAGAGCTGGTTAATTACACGCGCCGCCGCATCAATCAACTGGAAGTCAAGTAGAGATAACGATTTCTTCACGCTACCAAAAAATGTGAAATTTCTAAATGAAAAAGGGGTGTGGTGGGAACAAAGAAAAGATATTGCATATTAAAAATTTCCAAAAGAATAGAGAAAATAGAAAATAAGTATGTAATTTGCAAAACATACACACCTACATACATGCATACATACATATGTATGCATGCATCTTAATTGAGCGCTAAAAAAAAACCGAGAAATACCTGAAGGAAAACAAGCAAAAGGATTGTCAGGTTAAAAAATGGGGGGAAACACAAAGTGATAATGTCTTAAAATGATTTGACTTGACTTGACTTTGTTGCGAAAAGATCATAAACATTGAATTTATTGCTTTTGAGCGATGATAGAAATTAAAAGTCTTAGATCTTTATTAAAGTTCATTGTTTCGCAAATTAGCTTCTATTTCATCAGATGTTTACTGGCTGAGGGATGATGGGCCACAAGTAGATTCGGAATTCGATCGTTACTGCCGCAAAGAATACCAAAATCATAAAATTAAAATAAATTAAAGACTAAATAAATATTCATTATTATCGGGAGTGTCGGGAAAAGGGAAAATCATTTTTCCCCATCCTGTCCGCATATTATGAAAGACCTTGCCGATTCCTGTCTTTTTAAAATTAATACTGTGGGTCCCGATATCTCGTGCTCATCTGTAGTGCAAATACACATATCGATAATTTATTGGATAAAAGCCAAAAAATTTTGGCAAAAATTTAAAGTTTCTATCGAAAAGCAGGGAAAAAGTTCTAACAGGTCAGCAATTTTTAATGCTCTATGATAAGTGTGACAAAAGATAAGAATTTTAAGAAAACTTGTGACTCTAAGAAAAAGTCGCTGAAATTCGCATGTTTAAACTCGTATAAGTTGACAAAAAAAAAATCTTTAACACGTTGATTGCCAGTAATCGTAGCAACAACGCGGTGGAGTTTGAACAAAATTTTCGAGT
>NW_023458760.1:99641-128349 GCF_013731165.1 Rhagoletis pomonella
AAAAAAGTTCTGGGCGTACTCGAGTTGAAGTGTTCCCTCTTCTTGGTGGAAATTAGTAGTATTTTTCATTACTTTTGGTTATCCTTAGGAAAATTTGGCGCTTAACATTTTAGTGGAAATTTTAACCATCTATAAACCGTTTTTTAAACAGTGGGTCAAAAAGGCCTGTTCTGCTGGGTAAAACTGTTGGAAAATAGTAGACCACCCTAGTTTTCAATCTATAACCCGCAAAAATTCGTAAGAACTCCCTCATTTGACATAACGGTAGATAAGATTATTACAAAAATGTATTAATAGCGACAGAAATTACTCCCATAACTTACTTTTTAAATTTTTTTATTTCTTTAAATTTAAATAGTACATACGGATCTATAGAGAACATACATATGTATATACCTCAGACCTTCTTCTGTTCGCCATCCATCAGCGCCAGGCACTCAAAATTATAATTCAGGTAGGAAGTAAGAATATTTAAATTTAAAACTAATTCAATAATGAAATAAATAGAATTACAATCTCAATTGGCATGGCGAATACCTAACGCTGACAAGATGAGATAATAAGATTAGTAGCCTCATGGCTCTTTGGAATCTACTTTATGGGCAGTAGCGCCAGCGTTTCCAGACACACCGGCGTCGCCGCCGCCGTCGATTATTTTTGAAGTTGACCATGCCGCCGCCACAAAGTCTGTCGGCGTAAACATCTAGTTATATGTATGTACGTAGATAGATACCGAGCATGATCTAACTACACAACATCTGACAAGATGAAGAAAAAGAACAAAAGTAATTTTCTGGCTGACGTTTGTAATTTCGGCGCCATGTTATTTTCTTTGAAAAGTAAACAATATTTCCTAGATTCTCACACGCATAAATCTTAAATCGCCCTTATTCCCTCTCTAATTTGTATGTACATATGTGTTAAAATTTTATCGAACACAGATTTATTCGTACGACATTGTATTCTCACTCCCATCCACGCATTTTATTCGCTGTCAATACAAAACTTTAAATTTGCTATCGATTAAAAGCGAAAAAAAACATGTTACATCACTGGTGAATGGTTTTGAGAGGAATTTGGTAAAAAGGGTTTAAAATTATTGCAATACTTGCAATATATTGCAAGCATGCCAGTAAGTATGTATGCACACGTATGTACGAGTTCGTAAATGTTTTCAACAAATGCGATCATGTCATTTGGTATGTCTTCAAACAATAGCGCTCTAATGTGTGTTGATGCCTCGATACCACGATAAGTTAATGCTGGAAAAATACTCCCTTATTATTAATTTCATGTGAAAACATCATTTCTAATCGTATCAACCGATATCCCGCGCTCTAAGCCGTACAATATGTTTTTTTGTTTTTTTTTTTGTTGAGAGTTCAATATGAGAACAAGATGAGTGAGATGAGTGAATGCGTATCATGTTTTCGAGTAGGCTGTCAAATCGCGTGGGCATTAACTGCACAACCCTTAGGTGCTCGCATCCGCAAAATGACTAAACTGTTGTACTTTTAATGGGTTGTGCATACTTACATACAGTACCGTTTTGTGTTACACAAACTTGTGGCGCGCTAATGCAGATCCAATTTGTACATGCAATATAATTATATGTACTAACCGTGAATCCCTCTTTGATTTTGTTTGCAAATTGTGTGTGATTTGTAAATGTGTTTGTACATTTGTATAATTTATAAATATGAACGTCTTTCTTATGTGCTTACCAAAGTTTGAGTCCCACGAAAAATGCAATTGAATTGGCAAATAAGTATGTTTGAGAATTGCCGCACTTCATTGATAAATAAATATAAATATGTATGAACAATTTTATATTACAAACAAATAGCGTATAACTTTGAGTGTTTTAAAATGTCTACCCTTTTTTAGAGTTTTCCCATCTTTTTAGTCATACGTACCATATGTATGTATATACATATGTCCCAATGCAATTTCGATATCTACTGACGAAGAGTACGTGGCTAAATAGGAATTGCTATACGAAGAGCTCTTTCTAAACCTTATGGAAGGTGGGATCTAAACTACACCAACGGCAGCACTCTGTACGTTGTTTCACATTTCGATCAAGCTGGAGCACGGTCGGCAGGCATAGGAAAATGTGGATCATAATACATAGCTGCAAAATGTCCAGGATCATGTGGAGAACATATGAGAGCAAGCGTACAAAGTTTCTCATATCTCTTAAGGTGAAGGAGGCTAGGCTACTGATTGGCCTTGCCAAGAGATAAAATATGCAAGAGATTTAAAACAAATTTGGTGACAATGAAGCCCATCCTCTGCGAGTGTCTCGCCTCCTGGGAGCAGTATTTCTATCCAATGTATATATATATATTTTGGGCGACAAATGAAAGCGAACACCTTGCTCCAATATAATATTCACAATTCTTTTCAT
Source organism: Rhagoletis pomonella (assembly GCF_013731165.1). Taxonomy (NCBI): domain Eukaryota; kingdom Metazoa; phylum Arthropoda; class Insecta; order Diptera; family Tephritidae; genus Rhagoletis; species Rhagoletis pomonella. The sequence goes on from NW_023458760.1 coordinate 102,052, forward strand.
GATAAATTTTTGCGCATTAATTATTTATGAAAATATAGTTCATTCTATAAAATAAACCATTTAAATCAAAGTTTCACACTTTCTATAAAGTTCTCAAAAATTCAAAAAAATTTCATAAAAATTTTCAACATTTTATACGGAATTTTCCAGTATGCAGTTTTTAGCGCATTCAATTTTAGCGCAGCAATTTAAATGGAAAATGATTTTTTATTTTCTGTAAACTTCCATACAAAATTCAAAAAATTAAAATCATTTTTCACTTAAATTGCTTTCGTGAAATTGGCTGTTAGTCTGATGAAGTGCAAATTTCAACCGGCTAAAAAATCTTGTTGATTGTAGAGGATTTCTTTTGGAGGCTGCTTTTGCGGATTTTTTTTTTTTTATAACAAGTGCAATTTACAAAAACTGGCGTTGATTATTTTTTTAATTTTGTTGCTAACGGTCTCTGGCGTTTTATTTCATAAGGAATTCATGCTTATATGGAAAAAAGTGCAAAAATCCGTCACAAAAAAAATCTCAAACATCAACGGGATTTTTTTGCCGTTCCAAATTTGCACTTCATTATCTACACTAAAATTGAATGGACTAAAAAACTGCATATCTGACAATTTTCTGGAAATTCTGAAAAAAAGTTGAACGTTTCAAAAAAATTTTTTTGGATTTTTGTGAACTTTATATAGTGTGTAAATATTTTTTATCGTAAAAACCAAAATGGCAAAATAACGAAAACTGCAAATATAACGATTATTCTTGGTCGAAAAAATCATAAAATAACTATTAAATATGATCAAACAAATATATCTAAATCTACTAAAAAAAAATATTTCCATACCCGAAAAATCAAAAATTACGAATATTTTATTTTATTTTATATCAATTTAATTGTCTTTTATATGCAAAATGCACACACTTTTGTGAATATTTTAGGATAACAAGCAGTGAAATACATAAATCGTTAAAAGTTATTACACATTTATGAAAAAATTCCAAAAGTCACACTCTTACCAAAGCTGGCATTCACGTCAATCGGCATGACAACAACTCGGCATGCCGGCAGTGAGCGGGTAAACAAGCACTCCATAGGGGACGCTTAATTGATTTTAACGAAGCTTAATTGGTTGCATTTGTATTCGAAGTGTATGTGTCTGAGCATGCATACACAGTGAGAAATCGCTGCAGTAACAGAACAATTCAAATGATGTTAAGAGCTACATACATACTATGTACATATATACATATGTATGTATATATAGTACATATTTTTCGTTATCAAAAAATCTATGTATCTCAGCTATTTAAAGTTTTGAAAGTTAGAGAATTTAGTATTGGGATATCCGATTAAGCTGGACAAAAGCTCGAAAATTCCGAAACCTTTACCGAACTATCAACACATGTATGAAATATTTAGTAGGAAATACTATTTTTATTAGGAAATTGGCTCGGAAAGTAACGAACTACTCACTGAGAGCAAACATTGTCTTATTCTCGAAAATTTGATTACTGGCAAGGCACTGGATAGTTTTTTTTCTGGAGAATACTAAAACATAGCTATAGCTAATATATTTAATTTTAAAAAATTACGTTATTAACAAAGTACTCAAACATTTTTAACCGGCTTCAAAAATGGGCCAGGTTATCAATTCGTCGGAATGTTTTCTTTTCTTTTTTTGTGTATGCCACCGCATAACGTTGGACCACGTGAATCGATTTCAATAATTCTTTTTTTTTTATCGGAAAGATGGAACATCAAGGGTCGTCCCGAAATAGTGGTTTAGTACTCCTAAATTTGTAGATATATAAGAATTTAAGTCGGTTGTGTTTTTGGTTAAAAATTACTTATTAAATAAAAAGTTCTATAAACACAAGATACGCTCAACTTTCAAAAGTAATAAAAATATTAAAAAAGAGTTTTAATGTTAATTTTCCTCAAATTATGGTTTCGATGGAGATGGTGATTTTTCACGATTGCCTCATTTTTTTAATATTTCAAATACCGAAAAAATTAACTGAACTTGTATTTTTATTATGTAGCTCATTTCAGTGGATCGAATTCGAAATTGACAAATTAAATCTTCGAATCCTCGTTAAGTACAAAAAAAAAGCTGTTAAGTGTAAAAAAAACAACAGTGAAGGCATTCCATATTTTTAGCACAATGTTTTTATTCGCAGTTAAACTTTTAAGAGCTTTCAAGAAAATCGAAAAATCATATAAAGGCAATTCATCAAAACCCGTAAATTTTGTATGGAAAATCAAATTATTTACGGTTGAAAATTACAATAGGCTTGAAGTCTAGAAAAAGAAGTCTGATGAGGAGATGTAGTGATCTCCGAAATAACAGCTACATATAACTTCTACCACTTTGTTGCTTTTTTTTTATTTTTCCTAATTAACATAATCTTGGTACAAAGCTCTATAGCAATATTAAAATTAAAATAAGCTTATTTGTATGCGAGATTCAAGTTTCAAAAACTAAGTTTTATTTTTTTTCATTGAATTTCCTTAAATGAATATAAAATTCCACTCATTTATCTATTTTATAGTAACATTTCTAAGTTATGTGATGGGATTCCAAGGAATACCTACCAATCAGTCAAAACTTTAAAGCCGTTTAAACCGTTAACCAGACTTTATGATATTTCTCAATTTGGAGAATATCAACATAACATAATTAATTAATAATTAATAAATTAATGCCATACGCTACATTGCCATACGCTAAATTTGGGGAAATCTCGATTAAAATTTGGAATTAAATTTCTCAAAAAAACGCAATTATAGAATTTCTCCAAAGCCTCAGAAAATGCTACTATGTAGCTCATGAATTTCTTAATCTATTTTGTCGAATGTTATATTTGGCAACAATTTTGCATACGGCAAAGTGTGATATAAATTTGCATAAATAAACGACAAAATTCGACTCAATATCTCGTAAGCTAAAGGAGATAACCAAAAAATTCGATTATATTGGCATAACTGCATTATTAACTCAAATTGGCCCAATTTTCTCAAGACCTTAATAAGAGCCCTGCTCTGAATTTCTGAGTCTAAAATTAGTGTTTCTTTTGTCATAAATATGATTCTGAGACCAGTCAACCGACTGACTCTTTTCGTACTCTCTTGGTGTCTCTTTGTTGAACAAAAAAGTTCAAGTAAAAGTTTATAAATAATCAGAATTATAAAGAATATTTCAAGGCGAACCATTTTTTTTTTGTTTTCGCCTGCCGCTATCACCTTATATGAATTCAGAAAAGCGTAATTTTTCAGAACCCAATATGACTCCTAACTTGGACTCATATTGGCGTGATTATCTAAGAAGGGAAATATGATCTGTTCTGACTCTTTTGGGCTCATAATAAGGGTAACAACCCAGAATTCTGAGACTCTTAAATGTTTACAGGGTTACATGTTGCGGATACAATAAAATCTATCTATGTACACTTTTTTCCTAATTTGTTATACAGGTAAGACGACTTATTTTGGAACGAATTTTCGTCATCCCTTGCCAAGTTTGACCATCTTCCGTGTCATTTTTCGTTCGAAAAATTCTGCTTTGTAACGAAATAGAAATGAATCGAAAGAAGTTTGACTTCCGCATTGTGGCCCAGGTGCATTCTGCTTTTTAAACGACATGAAACAAAAAGGATGAGGCTATCAATTCGTCGGAATATTTTACTTTATGTATATACCCGGATAACTTTGGACCACGAAACCCGTTTTCGATAATTCGTTTGTTTTTTTTTTTTATCGTAAAGGTGGTACCTCAAAGGTAAGAACTGATTTTATTTTATGTATATTAGTGTTCAATTAAAGTTATAAACATCAATATATAAATTGTTGTTTGTACTTTCGTGCACACATTTTTGACTGTGTAAGATCTGATGACCGAAACCATACATATGTACCTACATATGTATGTAAGTATTTGTAACATGGCACAAAAACATCATCCATAGCTAAAGTAGGCACCTAAATAACCATGGATGGAGGCAGAAAATGGTTTACGGGGAATCTTATGTCTAAAATTTACCACTCTTCCCTCTTATATTCGTGCGGATCATACGAACAAAGAAGACCTGTTACTCGCCGAACGTTTTAATACCGCCTTCAAAAGGCTTCAAGTGGGAATATATGACGACCTGTTGCAGGAATACACCGTCACCGATAGAGCGCATTCGAAAAATTTAAGATTTTATAGGAGAAGCAGAAAATTGTTAAAATTACGTTTAAAATGCTTACTGATCATTTTTAAACATGCTAATAACAGGCCTTTTCTGCACGTTACCAATGATTTTATAACCGGAAAATTTTATTGCAGAGAAATGTTACCACTTCTTGTTACCGAGATTTAAGTTTCATAGATAATGCAGTCAAAATATTCATCAATTCATGTAAGTATGCCAGCTTATGAATGGTAACAAAATTTACCTTTTACAAGAGTGTCAAGAATGCGAAAGAGGTTTAAAAATTAACATTTATTTATCTGTAACTTATTGTTACCAACGCTGTAATATTATTTCAAATACATACATATATATATATGTATGTACATATATTGGTCTTTTGGAAAAAGTGACTATAATCCCCCTTGCATTAGTGCTGACGATATGGAAATTTCCAACAGGTATTCGGGGTGAGATGTAAGGTAGCAGCTATTTAGATACTAGATGACCCGTGGAGATTCGGACTGAGGTTGCAGCAACTTTCAGCTTTCATTTATGTAGGTAAGGCAGGAAGGCGTACTCGTTATGGGGTCATCTTGTACCGAGCGGCTTAGCTTTTTAAATGATTGCATGTACATACATATTAGGATGTTTTTTGGCGACTTTGTCTTTTATTCACTCTCACCTCGAATTTTTGTGGGAAATACATTAAAAAAAATCCATGAAAATTTGAGCTCTTAATATTAATAATCCCACCAGCGAGGTATGTAGTACGGGTCACTAAACCCAATTTTGTGGAATTTTCATGGATTACTGAGCTAAATTGTAGAAATTGTGGATCAACTTCGAAGCCTAATACCTCAAGAAATATCGATGTTAGAAATTTGTAGGAATTTGAATGTCCTACAATTTTGTCATTTACACTTTTTCTGTAGTTCTTGCTATTTACTAGATAAGGGCAAAAAAAAAAACGAGAATTTCATGGAAAATTTGGGTGCAGTGACCCGTACTACCTCGTTGGTGGGAGGTAGGGTTACGCCGCAATGGACACTTTTATAGAGCATTCAATTCTGAACAAAAACCCCATCATTGACCAAGATCGTACTACAAAATTTCTCCGAGCTGTGGAATTTTTAAGAGAAAAATCAACGTTTACGTGTATTTTAGCTTTTGAAAAGAGGCACTCAGCAGGAACCGAGGTGCCAACTAAATGACAGTCGGGCATGTTCTGAAATTCGAAACTTTGAAATCGACTCGATTTGCAAAATAATTTTGAATTATATTTGATGAAAAGAGTGAATATTCTAAGGGAAACCATAAAAGAAGCAGCAGCGATATGAAATAAATCATTTTAATGTGAGACTTGTAAATTTTACATTTATTATTCAATTTAGACGAGCAGTGCCTTTTTGTATTTGTGAAAGATCATGCTTTGACGTGCAAGCATCCAAAAGTTAACAGATTCTTTCATATTGATATTTTTACCGAAAGTAACTTAAAAAAAAAATTTTAATTATGCAAAATTGTCGATGAATGAAAAACACTACCCCACAAGTACAATGGAAATTGTGCATATTATGGAGAACAAAATTTTTTTGGCTCAGAAATGGTAATTGTTATGAAGAAAAATGTTATATGTACAAGTTTTTATAGATAATTGCATAATCTACACTTTTGTCTCACCTATTTTTGTGATAAACCTTACCATTTGATGTGACCTTTGACCTTGAATAAATTATTTTGTAGGCGTGAGATCGATGGGGACTTGTGACATTTTATTTATAATTGTATTTGCAACCCTCGTACCAATTGAAAAAAAAGGTAAAACTATGCCCTTTTACAGCGTTGAGTGTAACATCAAACACATTTTGCACCGTGGCAGAAACGAAATCACCATAAATTATGAGTTCAAGTGGATCCTCAGTATGTATAGTCAAAGTGCCTTGTCCTTAGTTTCGCCTGAAAAAAATTCACCCGAAAATTTGTCATCCGCCCATGGTAAAACCAAGGAAACCAAAAGTGAAAAGTGAACAGGTTCGGGGAAAATTAAACTTATGATATGGCTGATTATTATCGAAGTTATAGCTGAAAATCTCTGAAGTGAAACAACATTTCGAGCTTGTTTTGTGGAACTAATTGCTTCTGGTTCTCAATGATAAAAATACACATTTTATAATTTTTTGAAATTCATATTCTGCCTTATCCTGAGTTTCACCTGAAGAAAAATCACCCGAAATTTTGTCATCCGAAACTCAGGATAAGGCAGATTAACTTTTTTCGAAATTGTTTGGATTTATTTTCTCGCGATTAGTAACAACGATTTTGCAAATTTTCAAATAGTTAAATATAAATGATATTTTCTGCCCATTTTTAACCGACTTCAAAAAAAGAAGGTTATCAATTCGTCGAATTTCGATTATTCTTTTTCTATCAGAAAGGTAGTGTCGCCGACGTGGTCCCATATTAATTTGGTTAAGATCCGATCATTGGATCATGAAAAAATTAACGGTACTCCAAAGCTTGTATATGAGAATTGAAGTCGGTTGTGTTTTATGCTTAAAAATTACTTGTTATTTTTTATATTAGCATAAATGTTATGTACATAAAAGCTATTAAAAATGTTTAAAATATTGAGGACTTTTAAGATCGCGTTTTGGTAAAAAATATATTTGCAATAAAAAGCGAGTATCTAACTTGCAACGAGACGAAATTTATTCATGTTTTTCTTTTGAAGGGCAACGTATTTCGGATGAAACTGAACTAAATATCGAGATCTTACCTACATACATGCATATGAGTATCCAAGAATATTTCAAAAACCTTCGCAAATATATAATACATATATACATTTTTTTAAATTTTTGTTTTTTTTTTTTTAGGTTCATTTATTATTTCTCCATTAGTTACAGTGTTTGGATTTCGATACATGATACTATTTGCTTTTTGTTTTTAGGAGTTGGTCATTTAATCATTCCTATACAACAACTACATAACATTTTATCTTAACAATTTATTAGTGTCGTTACAATAATTTCTGGCTTTGTTTTTTTTATTTTAGACACATATGTAGCTTAGCTGTTACCTTTTTTGCTACTTGTTTTAAGAGCATTTTCCAGTATCAATTCTAGTAAAGGAAGTAAATAGTCCATACAAAAATACCCTATTTCCTTAGATGTTTATTTTCCGGGGATGAGCGCTGGCAGAGTGCCGATGTAAGCTTATGTAGCTTATGCATTGGCGAATTCAACGCCCTTTTGGATGTTCTTCTTAAGCTCAGGCAGTGCAGCGGCCAACAATTTCTTCTCGAAATCATTCAATCTGGGCAGACCCAAGTTTTCCTGTAAACCAGCCTTTCCCAAAATGAGTGGGGTAGAGAAGAATGTCGCTTCGGTGACAGTGGATTGCACATACGAGCACTCGACGACGCCCTTCTCACCGTTCAAACCTTTCAGCAAAGAACCAGCGAAGCGTGCACCAGCATATGCCATAGACAAAGTAGCCGAACCAGCGCCAGCTTTGGCTTTCACCACCTCAGTACCGGCTTCCTGAATGCGTACGGTCAACTTTTCAATGGTGGCCTGATCACCTTTGAATTTAGGCTGGCATTGTGAGATGATGGGCAGAATTGTAACACCGGAATGTCCACCGATAACGGGTATATCAACTTGCTGGGGATCAACACCCAAAGCGGCACCAATGAAGGCACGTGCGCGGACCACATCCAAAGTTGAGACGCCGAATAAGCGTTTGGGGTCGTAGACACCGGCCTGTATTAATGTAATCGGTTATTAGTTGGTAATAGCAAAAAAGATGAAAATTTAGGCATAATATAGTGTACATTTGCATATTTGTATGTACATTAGGGTGCCCATCGATATATTATTGCTTGTTTATAGATTTTTTAAAGGTCATTTAGAGGTCGCGATCTGTCGATTTAGGTCAGAAAATATGATTTTGTAGATTTATGAGTTTTTGAATGACTGTTTCTATATACATATATATAATAATATATGGTCGGACTAGGCTCGTTGGGATTTTTTATCGGGTAAATTAAAAAAAACCCATATTTCGTTAAATTTTTTTAATTTTTACCATCGATAATTTCTACAATTTCAAAATATGGAGTACTATCTAAAATTAAATCTATTTTCAAATAAACTGATACCGCATTTATTGCAATCGCATAAAAATTGTAGAATTTATGGGTCCTTTTTAATTTATCATATACCATTTTAAAGGCCTATATATCCGCTTCTCAGATCATATTCGATCTTTGAAATCGAATCAAAAATAGTCATTCAAAAACTCATAAATCAACCAAATCGTATTTTCTGACCTAAATCGACAGGTCGCGACCTCTAAATTACCTTTAAAAAATTTATAAAAATAGGCAATAATATTTCTCATAAAAACGAATTAAATTAGCGGGTAGTCTTGAAAATTCCAAAAAAAAAAAAACATTTTCGATGGGCACCCTAATGTACATACATATGTACATATATGTATGTAAGTATTAATACAACTGATAAATACAGTAGTAGACAATACTATGTATATATGTAGCTATAAAACATTTGGTTTACCTTCTTGAGAATTTCAGCAGCAATTGGAACGCAGGTGTTAACAGGGTTGGTGATGATGGCCACCAGGGCCTTGGGGCAGCTCTTAGAAATTTCATTGGCAATGTCGCGAATAATACCAGCATTCACGTTGAACAGGTCATCACGGGTCATGCCAGGCTTACGTGGTACACCAGCAGGAATTACAACAACATCAGCATCTTAATAAATAAAATAAAATAAAATAAAATGTGGACTTAAGTTATTTTGTTTTTTTAGTACAGTCTAAATAGAGTTGAAAATTGGTCATCTGACAATTTTCTGCATGAAGTTTAATTCTTTTGAATGCAATTCTTGTATTCAGAGACTTGTGGTAAAGTTAAGAGAGCGAAACTGCTTTCGTTTGTAACTGAAAGAGCAAAGTTTCCTCAAAAAACAAAAAAATGTTGCCCTTCCACGGTGAAAAATGTGTTTTGTGTTACACTCAACACTGTAAAAGGGCATGCTTTTGTCCTTGTTTACACTGAGAGAAACGTCAACTGAAAAATTATTTAATATTACCAATTTCAAACTTGAAAAGGAATCAACGTGATTTTTAGTTAATATTAAAAATGCCTTAGTTGATATTTTCAACAATGATTTGGTAATATTACTTGCAGAATTGAGAATAAGTGGAAACGAATTGCAAATCTTTGAAAGTTTCTTAACAAATAGGGAAAAATATGGTGAAATAAATAATAGAAGAAGTTCAAATAGACCAGTGCAAACGGGAGTTCCACAAGATTCCAAATTAGCAGCTACTTTTTTTTCAATAAATATCAATAACACTGGTCTACAAATTTCAACTTTTTTTCTGCGAATAAGACGGGACCTGGTGTTTCTGAACGGATTTTTCGTGCTGAACACGAATCCGGGGTCAAAAATGTCCCATCACGTCACGTTTTCGAGAAAAAAGGGGTTGAAACCCCTAAAAACAGCGTTTTTGGCCATTTTCGAAAAATTATAGAGCTGAACCCTGACGTGGTACAAATTTTGCATATATCAGAAATTAAAGGCTAAACCGTGCCCTTTCGAATGAGCCCTATGCCGAATTGATCGCGTGCACCCTTAAAGCAGGGGGTGTATTTGTGTTTAGGGGTGCAGGAAAAATTGATCACAGAAAGAATTTAATCTTAAACGATCATAGAAAATTAATAATGCCAAGGTTTTAACTATATTAAAAGTCGCTGATTACGAATCTGCAGTTAGATTTTAAAAATTTAAGATGACGGGTCGAATATGGTGGATATAAAAATTGGACTCCTAGACACAAATACACCCCCTGATCTAAGGGTGCATGCGATTAATTCGGCATAGGGCTCATTCGAAAGGGCACGATTTAGCCTTTAATTTCTGACATATACAAAGTTTGTAGCACGTCAGGGTTCAGCTCTACAATTTTTCAAAAATGGCCAAAAACGCTGTTTTTAGGGGTTTCAACCCCTTTTTTCTCGAAAACGTGACGTGATGGGAAGTTTTGGACCCCAGATTCGTGTTCAGCACGAAAAATCCGTTCGGAAACACCAGGTCCCGTCTTATTCGCAAAACCCTTGTAGACCAGTGTAATCCATTCAAACTTAATCTAAAAGAAACTTGTGTTTAAAGAATTAATAAGTGGTATGACCTGCTACTTAGAAGAATTCGAACAATGCACAGTGGACTGCCCCATAGACAAAAGTCAAAAATGTTTATTTTTCAAAAACGGATTTCTGTAATGCTTTTTTAAAGAAAATAGTGTGACATTTTATGGTGATTGAACATTTATACGCATTTGACACATGAAACGGTACTTTCGCCTCTTCAAAGTCAACAAATGTGAAAAAATTCATTTGATGTGAAAAGTGCGTGTAAATTAAGCCAATTCGAATTTTGCACTATTTTGTGTTTAAGTGTTAAATAAAATCCAAATAGCGATGGAAACGTAAGAAACCGGTATGCTTTATAAGTTAGCCATAGAAAATAGTGAGAACAATTCACTTTAAGCAAAATGCAAGGTGATTAAGTCTTCGTACTTTCACGAATGCAATTTTCAAGTATTCTTAGTTCCCTCAAATGTACTCTTTGAAAGCTTGTTTGTATACTTTTCCTTTTATTTCCCTTTATTTATTACGCGAAAAATTACAAACTAAGTATTAATGACCAGACGGATTTATTACTGCTCTAATACAAACCACTAAGTCCGAGTTAATCCGGATCAATGCTGCCGTCTGTTTAAGCTTTAACATACATATTATATATTTCTAGACTTGAGCAGGGGAAAAAAATGAAGTCTGATGAGGAGATGTGGTGATCTCCGAAATAGTGCTATAACTTCTACCGCTTAGACTTTGTTGCTTTTTCAATTTTTCCTAATAAACAATCGTGGTACAAAGCTCAATAAAAATATTAAAAAAATAAAATGCTAACAAGCCACAATAACATTTACAAAAATTAAAAATTTTAATTTAATACACTTCAGAGGAACATTGCCTAAACACAATTATACGAACAAATAGCTGTTGATGCAAATAATATTTTAATAACTCATAGCTTTTGTAATTTTTCCATGCTGATAAGATTCCATTATGCACTTGTGATTCATAAGTTGTTTTTATTTTCGTTACGTCAGAAGCGCATGATCTTTAACATATAGATAAGGGGTAGATCATCCTTGCATATGCATATACAAATCGCACATTTGCTGCAGGTGTCATAATCCAAAAAATAAAAATAAAAATACAAAAATTTAGCTAAGTAGGCATAAATTCTATCAATTCTTCAATATTTCGATTTTCTAGTCGATTTTTGGCGTACAACCGTAAAATGTAAATGCTTGGGCTAGTCGATTTCTCATTCAATTTTCCAGTCGACAGAAATCGATGCATATAAATGCAGCTTTGGGTGCGTTCCGAAATGCATCAAGCCAAAGCATCAGTCTCTTTTACTTCTAAACTACAACTGATGAAAATATCTTATTTACGCAATTACGTTCCAATTAGGCATTTAACCGTGGTTGCGTATATTGGACATTTGCATCATTTATAGTTTAGAAATAAAAGCGTCTGATGCTTTGGCTCGATGCATTTCTGAACGCACCCTTTAGCGAATCTTAATTTATATTCTTTTCGTGTTTTTTTTTTTTATTTTTATTTATGCTTTTGTGTGTAAACAAAATTCCGATCAGCTGTTCGCATGTGCGTAGCCAGGATGAAATTTAGGGAAGGGGCTCCTATACAAAAAAAATTTCGAAACCAATTTTTTTCAAAACGCGCTTTTCATAGCTTTAACCTTTTAATTGTTCTTAACTTAAATTCTGTTTATCCGATGAAAAACATTTACAGTGCGTACATGGTAACCGCAACCCTCAAAATCAAAATCGATAAAGTTTGAATTGCCAAATTTTGAATTGTGTCACTTTTGAAGATCGTGTGCGATATGTACTATTCACGAATTCACATGCCACATTCGCATATAACGGTATTATGCTGTAAGAAGCGTGCAATTAGGTGCTGCCACGTAGTCGTGTATGCGGAACATCAGGAGAAAAAGTAGCATAACTTCTGACAGTATGAAAGTTTCCAAAGTTTTTTTTTTTAAGTGTCTTGTAAAAACGTCCGCAGAGTTTGCTGTTTAACAGGCAATTAGGGTGGTTTTTGCCGTTGTTTTTGAAGAGCTTGTGCGCTGTTGTTCCAGTAAAGGGTAGGTTTTTGATTTCTTGATCTACTGAAGGCAGAAAAACCGCGAAGGTTTATTAAAACGGTCATTTGTATGGTATATTATAATTGTATCTGAAATTTTTCAAAATTTCTTTTTATAATTCTTTTCGCATGGAGAAAATTAAAAATTTTGTAATGCAAATCTTAACTAAACATACTTAAAAAGATATAAAATATTCATTCCAACATATCTGCAGTAAAAACAATTATTTTGTACATACATAAGTTCATTTTCATTGAAATAAAAGTTTTATTCCGTCAAACTTAGTGAAATATTTATTGAGTTTTCTTGAGTGCTTTTACTCGTTTGCGGACTTTTGTACAATATATTGCACAAATTTGAGGTAGCCCTAATAGCTACCCAAAACAACTTTTGAATATATATATTTTTTTTTACTTTTTGTATTATGAGGCTCTATGGACCTTGCAATTAAGAGGAAAAAATTTTTATATTCATCAGGGACAGATTTGACCGGAAAGGATTAATTGTTATGTCCAAATAGTTTATTTTTCCTACGTTTTCTTTACCCATAGTGAATTTTATATTCGTTTGTCGGCTGTGAAAGCAGACCTTCAATCTGTGTCACTCCATGCAAAAAGGAAAGGAAAAAGGAATGCAGAGCGGAAGGCATCTTTACTGTCAAGAATGCTTTCCGAAAGTCTCTTACCCAGAAGATAATTTAGGTAGGCCTTCTTAAGTAAAGCTATTCAAAGAGGCCTACACAAGAAACGCAGAAAAAAGTGCTTCCTTGCATGCCTTCTAGAAGGGCTTATCCATTTACAATGTAAGCGAATGCAAAAATTTAAATTATTTAGCATTACAAATGAATTTCAATAAACATTTATGTTGCAATAACACAAATTTGATATAAACCTTAGCAAATGCTTCAAAGATGTATGATTTTTATATATAAAAGCCACTTTAAAAGAACTCCTCCAAAAGGCCCTCTGGAGTACGTCCTATAAAAGCCCATCTGGAAGGCTTCTCATGGGTAGCGAAAGAAGAAGCCCTTCAATTTGTGCCACTCCATACAAAAAAGGAGAAAGGAATGTAGAGTAGAAGGCCTCTTGGGTCTCAGTAAGGCCTTTCTGAACGGCTTTTAACTCCTGAAGTTATCTACTGGGTAGCTCCTGAAATTATGGCTTTGCTATGAAAGTAGCATACGTGCAAAGTTTCATTTAAATCGAAGGCCATCGCGCAGAAAACCTCCTCTTTTGTTGTAATTATGATGAAATACAATTCAAGATGATAAACTTACTTTTTAGAGCTTTGCCCAATTGCTCTGGTCCGACGTGTCCCTCAGTGGTACTTTGGGTGTCAATGTGCGACAAATCGGCAGCAACGCCGGGTGTGTGCACGATATCATACAGTGACAGGTTCGTAACCAATGGGTTGTTCTTCAATAACAGCGAAAGGGGCTGTCCAATACCACCAGAGGCACCGCATACTGTGACCTTGAAGTTGTTCTAAAATATAAATTCAACATATTTTAACATTTGCCATTGCAAATACGGCATCATATTTGGAGAAGATTTCATTCACTCAGATTTTTCGTATTATTTTATTAACATTTTCCTAAATTATTACTTTACTGATGATTACGTAAACTGCATGCACTCGTCACTTCACGGCATATTCGAACTGAGCTGTTTTACTAAACTCTTTGCAATAAATAATTGATAATCACCTGCTTTGTGGTAGCGAAATTCCTCACGGATTGGATAGCCAATTGTTTGGTTACTTGCTTCAACATTTTGCTATTTTTTTACTTTACAAAATTAAGTGCACTCGCTGTAACCTCTTCCTGCTTCGATGGCTGCTGATTCTTGCCTAAAAAAAATTGCGAGCTACAAAGCAGCGAAGTCGACGAATTCACAACAATAACAACGACACCCCATGTACACGGAAGCAGAGGAACAGATCAATTTGACATATGCGACAGCGACGCGTGTGATAACCGCATGCCAGCGGCTGCGCAATCAAAACATGTACGTTCTGCATGTACATTTGTGTATGTGCTACGATTTGACGTTCACGTACAATGCCTTCGCCTGCTTGAAGTTGGTGGCACTTTAATGCCTCTACTACTAGGGAACTACTAATTAGAACTTTTTGTTTTGAATTTTAAAGTATTTTAAAAAAGAATTAATTCGCTTTTTGTTTAATAAGCCGAGTAATTGGAAAATTGGATCTTTTTTCAAGCGTGTAATTTTATTAATTAAGTAGATTTACTTACATTGCTACATATGCACTGGGTAGTTAAAATAATCTCAATATTTTTTTGTTTTTGATCAATAAAATATAATCAATTGTTTTGTACAAACTATTGACAATCTGATAATTTCTTAATCTAAAGATGTTCAGATATTTTAAAAGCAGAAAACATATTTATAAATACTTTTGAACTGTGCTATATACATACAATTCACTGAGTAATATAAGTGAATACGTTGTTATAATATAATATTCCCAATTATTTTAATGAAAATTTTTTTTCATTAATTATTTATGAAAATATAGATTATTATTTAACATAAACCATATAAATCAAAGTTTCACACTTTGTATAAAGTTCAAAAAAAACGTTCGAAAAACGTTCATCAAAATTTCAAAATTTTCATTCAGAATTTCTAGAAAATTTTAGAGTATGCAGTTTTGTAGCCCGTTCAATTTTAGTAAAACAAAGTGCAAGTTCAAAGTCGCTCGGAATTACCGTTGTCTTTTTAGATTTTTTTTTTGTGGAGGGTGTTGCGCATTTTCTTCCATACAAAAATAGACAAAAAAATTCTACAAAATTAATGGTTGAAACATGAAAAAAATTTTCATGAAAATAGTTGGAACAAGGTGTACACTTACATACATTTGACACTGACTGTATGTGTGTATATATCGCTCGTTTCCTGGAAGATTGTCATAATCTAAAATGGCTTTTCTTTTATGTTGTGTCAAAATTAGGGTCAATTGTGCAGCTTTACTCATTTTCACTTTGGTTAGCAAATATAGCAGGAAAGTAATAGGAAAACATTGACCAAAAGCTTTAAAGCCGTTTTTTGTTTTGTTGAGTTATGAATATCTTCCAGCAAGAAAGGGATTTGTACCTAAAAAATATAAAAACTTTTTTTGCATACATAGATGTTTATGGCGGTACGCGCCTAAACATATGTACATATTTAGACCTATGTATTTGTTCGTTAAATTTTAAATTTTTGCAGCGCCAATTCCACTTGCATTGCAATGCATTCGCGCCTCTCGTCGAATATCTCTTGGACAAGCATTTGCTTTTTGTGTTCCAATAAGGTGTTCTCGCGTATATAGTGCTCTATTATTTTTTCGTAATCACCATCGCCACCAGCCGCAGCATCGTCTGAGGCTACATTTGCACAATTTGCAGCCAATAGCTGTTGATGTTGTTGTTTTAGCCTTAATACTTCCGCTCTTTCTGCAGTAATACGCGCCTGTAATTGATTCTTCCAAGCAAGTAACTCCTGACTTTCTAATTGCAATCTAATTAGTTCAGAATATTCAGGATGTGTCTTAGGTACCATTAGGAAGGAAGAATCTTCATCAATGTAAAATCCATCAGGATGTGTACCATCTACTGCAAGTTGCGATTCTTCCGAATGGATGACATTTTGTGGTTCATTTTGCAATACGTCATTTGCTTCATAATCTACATTGTCGTGGGTTAAAGAACTCCTTGTTGCAGTTGTTTCCGGTGACTCAGTAGTAAACTTGGTATTAGTTTTAATTTTAGTTTCGTCTTTAATAAACTCGGGTTTTATGGGCGTTTTGGCCGATCCATTAACGAGGGGTGCATCACAACCTTGAAGTGGTTGGGTGGATTTTGAGTCAGTCGTGTCACTGCTATTGGGTAGTGTACATGTGCTGGCTGTTTGTGACTCTTCCATTGACTTTTCGTGTCGCTTCTCAAAGCTGCGTAATTTGCGTTTAAGTTGAGTAATTATGCGTTGCACTTCCCATAGCTGTTCCTCGCGTTTTTTGGAAACAAAACCAGCATTCATTTCTGCGTGAATTTGAGCTAGTAAGCTTTCTTGTTTGCGTAGCTCTACTTGAATATCTTCCGGAGTTTCTGGGAGTTTCGGACTTGATGCTGTTATTGGAGGAACATATCTGTATGAAAGAATAAGTCAACAAAAATTTTATCTTAATTCCATATTTTCTACTTTATGATCATTTTGACGAGTCTGTAAAGGCGATGCGGTTTTCGTCTTGACAACATACTGCTTGTTTGAAGCAACAATCTATTCTTAACTTATTTTACATTTTAAAACAGATTTTTTCTATCTTATCAAGATGTTCGAGATCTTCTCAGTTTTATTTAATTTACTTACTTGATAAGAGTCATATCAGCAAACAAGATCACACTTTGAGATAACAGCGCAACCAACAGCCGGTGTGACATCTGCATCGGCGGGCTTAACAGCATTGCCAACGATTCGGTTGTTAGTTTATTATGTTTACCATGTAGAATAACCGCGTTAAAGTGGAGTTGAATCCATGATAACAGTGTTCGGTTGCAGCTGGGAAGTAGTTCAAGTAGTTGTTTTAGCTCCTCCTGTTGTTTGCTCTGCGAACTAATTGATGCCGCATCTTCAAAACGTGATATCAAATCCGTGGTTAAAATCGGTTCAGGTAATTCACTAAAATAGACACAAAAATTACAAGTAAAAAAAAAATAACATAGAAGATACAGTTTAACTTTAACATATGAAAGCATTGTAATATGTACCGTAAAAACAATTTCAACAGCGCGCAGGCCGTTGGTATATCCAATTCATCTGTTTCTGGTTGCCTTTCTCTATTATTATACAGACGCTTGAAATGTTGGATGCGTGTTTTTAACGGTTCTACTTTATAGATTTGATCACTTTTAAGAGCGTGCTCTTGAAGGTAGTCTATACAATCGCGCACCACAAGCGGTAGGTCAACACCGTCATGACAGCGGCTCCGTTCCGTGGCTAAACTAACTGAAACTCCGAAAACTGGCTGTACGTCGCCCAATTCAAGTACTTCCACAGATACATTGTTTACTTGTTTTGCCTTCTTGTCCTTTTTGTCTTTATCCTTTTCTTTATCTTTTGATTTTTCCTTCTTTTCTTTTTCCTTGCGCTCCTTATCTTTCTTCTTATGATCCTTTTCTTTTTCCGTCTTTACCTTTTCCTGCGGTTTTTCATCTTCCCGTGCCTCCTTCTCCGACTTTTCCTTATCACGCGACTTTTCACGCTTCTCTTTACTTTTTGAAGAAGCAAATTTGAATGCCTTTGATTTTTTGGATTTCGATGGACTTCTACAGAGACATTAAAAAATATCATACTTTTCCACAGACAGAAAACTTACTTGGCATCCAAATCCTCCTCTGGAGAGCTTTCTCCCTCCAACGCCGCATAACCGCGGTCTTTGCCTTTATCTTTCTTGTCCTTTCTTCTACCAATAAGCAAGTCCTTTTTACTTAATTTATCATGGTCGCTTTCGCTATCTGCAAACATATTTGAATTTCTTATTAAACAGATTTAATTTATTTTCAATTTGCAAAATGCCGACTTACAATCGCTATCTTCTTTGCTCTTTTTCGATTTTCCATCTCCACCCTCAGAGGCATACAGCCCAGGAAAATCTTTTTCCACATCCGGACTGTCGAAATCCATTATTTATTTACGGTATGAGTGTTTTATTTATTAATAAATAAACAAGAAAATTATTTACCGTAGAGAACTTCACAGTTTACATTTTTCTCATTTGTCAACAGAACAGCTGTTAATTGACAACATCGCTCCCAATAATCGATGAAAGTTTTATCGGACACAGTGCAGCAAACACGTAAAGGCATAGAACAAAAGGAGCCTTGACTCACTACCCTATAAGAATTTGGTGATGGAAACTAAAACTATGTTCACATATCAATATTATCTCAATCAAAGCTCGTTTTTTAATCACCCCGTTTACACAGGCAAATCTCAGATTATTAGCCGTCAAATTTGTTGTGCTTGTTATTCTCACATCTCAAGGGAAATTTATGTTTCTTCTCTGTGCCACCGTGATCACGTTTTTCTTCTCTAATTTGCAATATAAATATATTTTAACTTAACATTTTATTAAAAATACCTTTACAAACCTCTTTTACTTGCTAGCGTACATTTTTGTTTACTTTTACATTTGGCATTTCTCCTCTCTTTCGCAAAAACAATCGATAAAACTAGGATGGACACCGAAAAGTTATCGGTTAAATCTGAGATTATTTTATAATTACAGATTAACAAGGTACGAATTTTATATGGCTAATCTCTTGTTATAATTACAGATTAGGGTGTTAAGCTCGAAAATGAGGATAATCGACTTATATGTGAACCTGGTATAACATTCTCATATATCTTACTAACACATTTGCAAATTTTGCGTTGGTTAAAAAGGTTAAGGTTATAGTTAAGGCCATAAGTTGAAAGAAGATAAAATATCACATGTGTACATTTGTTTTCATCATTTTTTGCACATTGGCATTAAAAACGTCATGGGAGTGTTTGATGGATATTTCCATCTGTAGGGTAATTAAACTGTATGTTTTTGCACTTGCTTAAATTCCTGAAGTTAAATTTATTGTTTTATGAATTGATTTGTTGTTGGAAAAGAAAACTTTTGATTATTAATAAATAAACTTTTAACGCGATCAAATAATAAAAAAAAAATTAAATTTTAAACAACAAAATCAGCCTTATTCCATGTGAATAAATCGTTCCCATAATTTAGCCTGTTAAAAACATATTGGAGTGGACTTGTTGACATTAACCGTGTAAACAGACAAAAAATAGTATCGGAAAGTTTGATTTTCAGAAATAAAAACAGCTCGAAAGCCACCTAACATGCAAAGTGTAACTGCTCCTGCAATCTGTTTTGGAAATTCTTCAGTTTGAGAGACTTTTGTAAAGGACTTGCACTTGTCACGTCTTACAGCTACTTAACAGCATACAAATTCACCAAAATTTGACACTTCTTTTGGTCTTCAGCTTAGGATTGGTCTTAATTTTCGGCTTCGCATCGATCGTGTTAGCAATTTTAAGCTGATGCCTATTTGACTGGTGAAAATTGCTGTGGATTTTATATATTTAGTTTCAAGAATATCAGCAGTGTAATTAAATTTTATGCCCCGTAGTTTTAGAGTCAAAATAAAGCGACTCTAACAAAGATGGCGTCGAGATTTCGGCAGCTAGAAAATAACTTTTCTCTTTCTTTCCTTCCCGCGTGATCTTGTGTCTTTCGTTCATGGAGTTTTCCATTATCGCTTCGCGCAGCAGCTAAAACAATATATGGATGTGGCATGCGCTGTGCATTTTCATAAATTTTATCTTATCTGTCAAAAAAGCGTTTTTCTGCCATCAGACGAAAAATCGCTCTTAACGAAACCACAGCCTTATTTGTTGAGCGACGATTCGTCAGCTGTTGTTATTTATGTATTTCGATAGTTGTTGACGAATTATTTGGAATCAACTTTTAATTACTCCTAGGTATATCGATGGAATCTGATTTACGAATTAAATAATTTAAAAGCTAAAATAGAAAAAATGTTATTAAATCTAAAGAAAGAACAACGTGAGCATTTGCAGTTGTTGCACCAGCGGTCTCCTGATGATATTGTAGAGCTGTGCAAGTCTGCTTTTGAATACTTGAGTTACGGCCCCAACATTCCACGCTATCAGCAACTTGCCAAAAAAATATGTTTCAAATCCAGAAGAAGTTCAGCATGCAGTTGAAGCACTTATTGCCTTGCTTATTGATGCTACTAAGGCCAATGCTAGTGAAATTGACTTAAAACAATTGCAACAAGAGGAAGGCTATAATGATAACATTATAGAAGTGCTAACTCAATTTGTGCACAGCAAACATCACTTTATCGAGGGATCCATTAAGTCTGCGAATATACGAGCATATCGGTTGGTAAATATTGAATGGCGATTGGAGGTACGTATAGCAACACGCAGTCTTTTAAGACAAAACAGTATACGCGTAACAATGAAGTTATTTCTACATACCGAACCTAAAAATGAAAACAGAGATTTGCTAGAAGTTGGCGAGCAGCAAGCAATTCATCCGGACGAGCAACGAAACCGAAAGGATCTGCTTGTGCAGACAGATTTGAGTAGCCTGGTGTACATTATACAAGTATTAGAAAACGCTCTTTATGAATCAAAGAGTAGACGCATACGCAATATAGTTAGTGCAATACATTAAATACATTAAATGTACGTTTCGTCGATAATGAAAACTTTTTAAACGTATGTGAATCAATTTTAAAACTTTTATTAAAATCTAGCATATAAAAATTATATACATATACTATTCTGTATTGTTTAATAGCTCTCGAGCGGCTGCTTTTATCAATTCTTTTTTCTTTTGTCTGCTCTCTCGTTTTTCCTCCGGAGTTTTCTTCAAACCCTTCACGCGTCGCGTTTGTATCTTCGTCACATTCTGTTTTCCCAAATGCACACGACCATGTGTATTTCCCAGTTCATCGAAAGTAAGGTTCTTCTTCTTCTTTGGCTGCAATTGTTTAGGTTGCTTTCTTGCCTGTTTGTACAGATCCTCCGATGCAATTTTTGTGCGTCGGATCGAAAAATCTGCAGAAGGTCCAATTTCTACTAGTTCAATGCGCGGGGTCTTTTGGCCGGATTTTTTCAGCATTATCTTATAGGATCGCATCAGAATGGCCAAATCTTCGGTACATGTGAAGCTTATAACATGTTCAATTCCCTGGAGACGAATAGCGTCCACTTTATCCTTATGGAATGTATCTAAAAGCAAATTCCGAAAACGACGCAATTCCTCAGTTTGATTCCAACGTGGCCCATTAAATATTAAACATGGTTTAACATTTGTTCCAATTTTTTCGGTTTTGAACTCCGACATTGCCGTGTAATGTTTTATACCCAATTCTATCATATCCAACACCTCATTTTCAAAAATGCGTCCAAGTACCAAATTATTTGGGCGCTTTTTAGACGTTGAGCCAAATGCAAAAAGAGCACAATCATTTTTCATAGTCAAACTTAAAAAAAAGATATCAGGAGGGGTTTGTTAAAGGCCATAAAAGACTCACAATTCCAAAGAAGAAGGGTCATCAAAAGGTGTAATGTCATTTTTACGGTTTAGCACTTTTAGCAGAGGCTTGCGCAGTTGTTGCAGGTCCTTCATGCATGATTTTATATCTCCGCCACATTTGCGTCCATCGACAAAGAGCATATTACGAGTGGACTCTATAAGCTGCGGCTCCCGCGCCACCAATATTTTTTTACCCTTGCGAGTTTTCGGTTTCCTAATTAATAAAATTTTAAATGTTTGCATAATTATCTGTCTTGAAGTATTTACCTAATCCGCATTAAAGACATGTCGATTTGTTTTTAAATCTAAGCGAAAAATAAAAAATATTTGTATTCCGGCCGTTGCACGTGTTGACAAGATATGATATTTAAAATAGGGATGTCGGAAAAACATCGATGCATAGAAAATATCGATGTTTTGCTTCAATACATCGAAAATTTTACACTTGATGTATAAATAGTCGATGTATCGTCTCCATCGATGTTTCTCCAGTTCTATTTTATTGCGAAAAAGGAAAAGGCGTATGTAATCTAAAAAATGCATAGTCAATAAAAAATAAAAGGTAAAACTGTATGAAAAGAAATAAGTAAAATAGTGAAAATTTAATAAATTGAAGTGAAGCTTTAGAATGGGAAAAACCTCTAAAGACAAGCGAGACATTTACTATCGATTAGCCAAAGAAGAGGGCTGGAGAGCTCGGAGCGCTTTTAAACTTTTGCAGATCGATGAAAAGTTCCACATTTTGAAAGGTATTGTTGCAATGGTTTCGTTTTCATAATTTTTACACAGAATTTCTTTGTTTACAAGATGTCACACGCGCTGTAGACTTGTGCGCTGCTCCCGGTAGCTGGACGCAGGTGCTTTCCAAACGTCTCTATGAAAATCGTACTAACAATGAGGAGGTCAAAATTATCGCAGTAGATTTGCAAGCAATGGCACCATTGCCTGGAGTTACGCAGCTTCAAGGTGATATAACAAAATTAAGCACTGCCCAGGCAATAATTGACCATTTTGGTGGTGAATCACAAAAGGCACAACTGGTTATTTGTGATGGCGCACCTGATGTTACTGGTCTACATGATATCGACGAATACATTCAAAGCCAGTTGCTGCTAGCTGCACTTAGTATAACCACACACGTGCTAATGACTGGAGGAAATTTCGTGGCTAAGATTTTCCGCGGTAAAGACACAAGTTTACTTTACTCCCAGTTGCGCATATTCTTCGAGAAAGTATCAATTGCCAAACCTGCAAGCTCGCGTAATTCTAGTATTGAAGCGTTCGTCGTGTGCCAAAACTATCGATGTCCAGATGGCTACATTCCACAAATGATCAATCCTATGGTCGACGATGTGCAAATGATAGTTAATGCAACCGACTCGAAAGTAAATCAAAAACTTATACCGTTTGTTGTGTGCGGTGATCTAAGAGGCTTCGATTCGGATATGTCGTACAGTTTGAATGTGAGTATTGAGACAAAAATAGCTCTATTTGATGAATATAAAATTAATGTAACCGATTTCTTACTTATGTAAAGCTAAATGAGGATTCGGAGTACACGTACAGAGAAGTTGTTCAAAAACCTATTTCTCCTGCTTACAAAGAAATATTGGACAAACTTAAAAATTGTTCTATTAAACATACAGCCATCACTGTTAAGCATGACGATGAAGCAGATGTCACTGAATCAGAACCTGCAGTATCAAATGACGATCCAGAGATGAAGTGAATGTACATGGTCCGATGAATAGCATTTAAGGTTAAATGTGTCTGGCTCTTAATAGAAATATCTTCCACTAAACTTGTGTTCTTGGGCATCATATAATCATAAATACTTATACATATTTGTTTAACAAAACAAATAATTTTTAAGCAAAAAAAAACCGACTTCAATGCTCATATAAAGATTTAAGATTATCGTGATCCAATGATCGGATTTAAAGCAAATTAGTATGGGACCACCTGCGAGGTAACATTTAAAAAAAAATAAAAAATTATAGAAATCGGTTAACGTGATTCAAAGTTGTGCGGTAACATACATAAAACAAAAAACAACATTCCGTCGAATTGATAACCTTCTCCTTTTCGTAAAATCGGTTAAAAAATCAAATACATACATACATGCCAATTCTTAATACTCCCGGGGAGATTGTTCTCCGGGAATTTGTTTCTGCCGAGAAAGAAATCCCCCAATAATTAACCCCCAGGAGTAGCATTTTCCCCGAAAACTTATGAGGAGGAAATTCGAACTTCGGAAAAGCTTTTTTGAGAGCTCAACTCCGCCATTTAATATAAAAAATCCTCAAGGAATTTTTATTCATGATAGAAGGAAAGGATAAGAGAAAACTCCCGGGAAGTTTCTGTTCAGAATCGGGGTAGATATAATATATAACTACATACATACTTAAACATAAGTATACATATGTAAACGCGTATGGTCGGCATGCGAGCGCTCCAAATCGAATATAGTAGTTTCATACATATTCGCACTTGTTTAGCGCGATCAAAATCGCGTGAGTGCAAAGTAGCAGTGCCTTGTATTTTAAAAAGTAATGGTAGAAATATAAGACACCGATGTCTTTCGTTTACTTCGATCATAGTACATATGTATCTGTAAGTTTAATATTTACACCTTTTCAATTTTGCACAGTTACTGAGTCGGATCTTTGTACTGTGGAACTGCTGCTTTCGGCGGGTTTAATTCCGTATTTATAGACTTTGTTTAGGCCCTCAGGAAAATCAGGCAGTAGGTTGTTAAAGTTCTCCACAGGTTGAGTTTGTTGTTCCGTCCAAATGCCATCTCCAGTAAAATGGAATTCGCATTCGATTAAGTAAATAATGAGTGTGAGCATTTCATGGTTATCCAAATAAAAAATGCTGTTCACCGGCAGTTTTAATTCTTCCAGAACTTCTGGGTTTTGTAATTGCATAAGCTTCTCTTCTATCCGTTGTCTGCGAATTAGGAAATTTTGCAAATTAATTTTTTTTTTTTATAAGAAATATTCTGAAAATGTTAAATCTTACATGGGGTATAATAATACGTGGATGTTATCATAAATGGCCGATATTGGAAACTTTTTCGATTGTAAAAAATCAAAACACTGCTTTAGTTGCAACACCGGTATGTGACACCAATTTGGATGTCTTGCAAGTAATGTCCGCACATCATTTTCGTCTTTCTTCAAAATGTTTGCCAAATAAACTACAACATCACGGCCTTTAGTGCGATCGGTTCCCTCGCGTGCAAATCTGTAAAAGCAAAGAAAAATTTTATAAGGATAACATTTTTTTTAAGATACGTAGGCACAACATACTTGGCAAACTTTTCCGAGCCCCCTGATAAAATGTGTAACGAGGCACAACGCACCTTTAGCTGATTCAGGTATTCTAGGCGCAAACGAGCTTTGTTTTGGTAATGTACCAGCCGAAGAACACGTGGGTTGGTGCCCAACACTTTGAATTCCTCAATGGTGTGCAGGTCTTTCAGTCGTTCCAATACTGTATCCGATCCAAGTGTCAATATTTCCAAACATTTTATGACTGCCGATTCAGAAATGCCATAAGCTTTTACATGTTCAAGTGTTTTCAACAATCCATCACAGGAAGACATTAATATCTTCGGACGTCGATAGACAATATCGCGCATATCCTGCCCATCTATGCTTACAATTTCTTTGATAATGCGCCGAATATTATCCGCATCACCATATAATAGGTAAGCATTTTTAATTATACGCTCTTTTGGAAATCGTAGATCTTCGAGCAGCACCTGCACTACTGATTGGACTGATTTGAAACTGCGGTGGCGCACACGGTGGTACACTTGCCATAGTTTTTTAATGTCGTTGTCGTTCATATCTAAACGTTGCCGCAGATATGCATTAAGTATGCATTCTCGTAAATATTTTAAATGTATTGCTTCGTTTAAATCCTTAAATCTTTCGGCGGGTAGCTCCAGATCATTGAAACTGTTACATAAGTTTTCCAATACATTTGCTTCGAATGGGATATATCCATGGGATTTCAACATAGAAACTGTCTTATTTAAAACAGTTATGTATTTCGACAACAACACCAGAGTGATGGGTTGAAAACCACACTCATGAAGAACTTGGTAACGATTCTCGACTGTTAGGGCATTTTGATATAGCATTAATGGCTTTGTGAGTATTGTTTCGACATCAAAATTTAACCTCTTCAAAGCATTGGCTGTGTTAACTGCGTCTTGTCGTTTAACGGTTTTCAATTCTGGATGCTTTTCTAGTACGGCATTCCATCTACGATGAGTGGAGCCTGAATAGTTATTACAAAAGAAGGTTTTTAGTTATAAGCCAACGTTGTAGTCTACTCCACTTACCTATTTGGCATTTTAAATAGTGTGCATTCACTGGCTCCTCCTGAGGCACTTCTAGTCCATTAGCACTTTCTGGTGGGGAGACGGCGTGAATGTTGTTCTTTGAGGTCATGGACTTGCTACTTCGACGGATGTTCGAAGCAAAGTTGCGTTGGAACATCCCTTCAAAGTGTCCGATCAAACGAGTTATGCTTTTCTGGTTGTTTCGCAACATAATTTTAATTAAGTTTGAAAAGTTTTAATCTAGATAAGAGCCAGAAGGATTTATATCCCATTTGTTTTCGCAACAGCTGTTTTTATTTCTTTGCGTGTTATCCATTATTGCTTTTTTGTTGTGATTTTTAGATTCGGTACAAGGCAAGGCGAATTTATACTTCCTAC
>NW_023458761.1:0-9543 GCF_013731165.1 Rhagoletis pomonella
GGGTATAGGAAGGTTAAGTGTACTTAATGTTTTTCTTTTCTATGTGGGCTGATTTGCCGCTATTTAAACTCGACAGCGTGGTTGTTGTTGTCAATTCTATACATCCATTTGCTTATTTGCTTTTTTGTATAGTTTCAGGCAGGCTCTTCCTAAACTATATATTTGTCAATGTTTTTGTGGCTTCTTAACATTTTATTTTTAATATTTTTATTGAGCTTTGTACCACGATTGTTTATTAGGAAAAATGGAAAAGCAACAAAGTCTAAGCGGTAGAAGTTATAGCACTATTTCGGAGATCACCACATCTCCTCATCAGACTTCTTTTTTATAAGCTTTTATTTAACTTGGTCATCCCGCGCAAATCGTGGAAATTTCCAATCGATTTTAAACTAACTTCCCGACAAGTTAGAGACTTGAAATTTTTAGCATAGTTCCAATCACGATGATAATGCAATTTAAAATATAAATGACTTCCCTATATGGTCCAGGGGTCTTGATTCAAAGTCGGTCAAAAATTAGTAAAATTTATGGCTAACACAGCGTAATTTGCCAAAGAACGTAAAACCAGAGCAAAGCTATTTATGGCAAATTCTAGATATCAACCTAGTCTAGATATGAACCTCGTTGTAGGCATCATATCAAGGAGATACAATTAGAAGACTCGAGAAGTTTCCCAGCCAGAAGAACTTTAATATTGCGCCTAAATATATGCCATGCTACAGCGGAAGTGACCGACACGCCATTTCTTTAAATGAAATTAATTGCTGCTATATGTATGTATGTACATATGAAGGCATATACTAAATGTGAGCAAACAACATTTTGCTTGCATAGGCTTCTGTTCTCTTTTCACTGCAAGTTGAATTATTTTAGTATCTATTGCAAAATTTTATACAGACAAGACTAAAAAGTATAAAATGAACTTAAAAAAAATCTTTTTAATGTACCACGCTTTTATAAATGGACTAAAATTAGAAAATAATATTTCTCAGTCCCATAGAACTTGTTTGGATAACTTTTGATTTTGAAATTTTAGCAAAATTCATTATAAACAATTTATGAGATTGAAAATGAAAAGCGTGGCGCGCTTGTAATAGGCCTGATTTGAAATTGAAGAGCTATATGTGTATGTGTGTGGGTATATTAATAACGATCGCTTAAAATCTATCTTAAATTTGTACTTTCGCTGTACAAATTTTGGGTCTATGTTATGTATGTAGTTTGAATATTATCAATTAAATCTAATGCTTTGTATTGCATGCGCTCTACGTTTTTACAACGCTTTTATCAACTTGCAATGTTGTATGCCCAGACCCCTTTGAATGTTGTATGTCCAGACCACCATTTATACTAGCTGCATTTTTTTGTAAGCGAGCGACAAAACTCAAACTCAACTCGGGTAAAATTTCCTTTTAGCTACTTAAGCAACCCTGTTGGTAGCTGGCAAGAAAATGTGACTAGTTTAACGGGATTTAGATACAAAAACCAATTTAAATGAGTAATTATGCGAGGTATTTGCGTAATATATATACTCTTTTAAAATATAAGTAACGTCTAAAAGGAAGCAAAAATTTCCCTCTCCACTTTCCCGTTAACAATTCACAATAGAGCAGTTTTTTCACTTACCAACACTAGCCTTCAGGTCGCGTATTTTTTAACCGACCTGGCTGAGCTCGGATAAATAGCCGAGTTTGTGTTGTTGCTTTGCGTGTATTTCACCATTTAAGCAAGTGTTCTTTTGTAGCTCGATTGCAAAAGAATGCTCCTACTATAAATGTAGCAAAGATATTTATGGAAAATTCTAGATATCAACCTAGTCTAGATATCAACCTCGTTGTAGGCATCATATCAAGGAGATACAATTAGAAGACTCTAGATGTCGCCCCGCCAGAAGAAGATAAATATTGCGCCTAAATATATGTTCTATTTATATACGTCACAGCGAAAATGGACGACACGCCATTTCTTTAAATGAAATAAACTGCTGCTTTATGTATGTATGTACATATGTATGTTTATACTAAATGTGAGCAAACAACATTGTGCTTGCAGTCTTCTGTTCTCTTTCACTGTAAGTTGAATTATTTTAATATCTATTGCAAAATTTTGTACAGACAAGAATAAAAAGGAGAAAATAAATAAAATAAAATAAAACGTTTTAATATACAAAGCTTTTATAAATGGACTAAAAAGGAGAAAATAATATTTCTCAGTCCCACAGAATTTGTTTTGATAACTTTTGATTTTGAAATTTTAGCAAAAGTCATTATAAACAATTAATGACATTGAAAATGAAAAGCGTGGGGCAAGCATGTAATACACTTGAATTGATATGAAAAGTAACATACAGTCAGTCAGTAAAGTTTAGGTACAGCGAATTTTTTACAATACGGGCAACTTTTTTTAAATATTTTATTTTTCGATAATTTTTTATAAAAATATGGTCAATTCTACAACAAAAAACCCAAAAATCAGGGTTCCGGACCTTGTGCAAAATTAAAGAAAATTCCGCAAAATTTCATTCAAATATTGCTCTTTTTATTTACGCTCTCTAGAAAGAAGTTGAGTATGCAATTTTTTAGCCCATTCAATTTTAGTATAACAAAGTGCAAGTTTGTGGTGGATAGGACTTACCATTGATTTTTAGGATTTTTTTTTGTTGAAGGTGTCGCTCGTTTTCTCCATATAAAATAATGTTTGATAATTTTTATACCCGAGCGCACATGTGCACAAGGGTATTATAACTTTGTTCACATAACGGTTGTTTGTAACAGGCAAAACGAATCGAGATAGATATAGACAAATGTATACATAAATGATCAGAATGAAAAGAGAAATCGATTAAGCGGTGACTGTCTGTCCGTCCGTCCGTCCGTCCGTCCGTCTGTGCACACGATAACTCGAGTCAAAATTGAGATATCTTAACGAAACTTGGTACGTGAACTTCTTTTGGGCGTGGGACGGATGGTATTGAAAATGGGCGAAATCGGATAATAACCACGCCTACCTCCCATATAACGGTAATTTTAAGAAATACGAAAACTGCGATATTTTAGTAACTACTGAAGATAATTCACTCAAAATTGTAAGTATCAGAATTGTATCAAAATTGTAAGTATGAGTTTCAGACGGAAAACATGAATATTATAAATTTTTGGAAAATGGGCGTAGCCACGCCCACTTATGGTTACATGTGTATATCTTGGAAACCGCTGCACCAATTTCTTCCAAACTTGGCACAGTTGTTGCCCTTAGTACAGCATACTAAATGGCTGAAAATTTTAAAAATCCGACAATAACCACGCCTACCTCCCATATTACGGTAATTTTCAGAAAAACGAAAACTGCGATATTTTAGTAACTACTGAAGATAATTCACTCAAAATTGATATTTGCAATGAGTTTTAGACGAAAAATAAGAATATTACAAAATTTTGGCAAATGGGCGTAGCCACGCCCACTTATGGTTACATGTGTATATCTTGGTAACCGCTACACCAATTTCTTCCAAACTTGGCACAGTTGTTGGTCCTGGTACAGCATACCAACTTTCCGAAAATTTCTAAAATCGGACAATAACCACGCCCACATCCCATATAACGGTAATTTCGAGAAATACAAAATCTTCGATAAATCAGTAAATATTGAAGCTAATTTATTCAAAATTGATGATTGCAACAATTCTTTACCAAGAAATACGTTTATGACAAAATTTTGGAAAATGGGCGTAGCACCGCCCACTTGTGATCACATATATGTATCTCGCTAACCGTTCTAGCAATTTGTACCAAGCTCGGTATGGTTATTGTGCTTGCCACATAAAAGCAAACCGTTGAAAATTGTTGAAATCGGACTAAAATTGAGGCCGCTTTTCACATAACGGTAAATTTCAGATATGCTTGAAATTTCAATATTTCGAAATTTAAGGACGCTAATTTACTTAAAATGTATACACCCCGGCTTATCATGTAGCGGTAGCTTTCGGAAAGGTGGAAAACATATATTTAATACTTGCGCCGGGTATTTAATGTTCGGCTCCGCCCGAACTTAGACTTTCTTACTTCTTTTATATGGAAAAAATGTGCGACACCTTCAACAAAAAAATTTCCCAAAAATCAATGGTAAGTCCTAGCTTCCTCATACTTGCACTTTCTTACACTAAAATTGAATGGGCTAAAAAACTGCATACTCAAATTTTTGCTAAAGAGCGTAAATAATATGTGCAATATTTGAATGAAATTTTGCAGAATTTTCTTTAATTTTGCACAAGGTTTGGAACTTTTCTTTTGGTTTTTTTTGTAGAATTAACCATATTTTTATTAAAAATTAGCTAAAAATAAAATATTTAAAAAATAGTTGCCCGTATTGTAAAAAATTCCCTGTACCTAAACTTTATTGACTGACTGTATGTATGTATGTGGGCATATGAATAACGACCGCTTAAAATCGATCTCAAATTTGTACTTTCGCTGTAGAATGCTATGTAGTTTGACTATTGTCAATGAAATCGAATGCTTGTACCTCCATGTGTTTCATTTTCAATGTCATTAATTGTTTATAATGACTTTTGCTAAAATTTCAAAATCAAAAGTTATCAAAACAAATTCTGTGGGACTGAGAAATATTGTTTTCTACTTTTTAGTCCATTTATAAAAGCGTTGTATATTAAAAAGTTTTTTTTTATTTTATTTATTTTTTCTTTTGCTTCGCTTTGTAATTTTTGATTTTCATTCGAACGGCTTCGCTTTTGCTGTGATTTTAAAAATTGTTTTAATTGTATCGGCATTTTATTGAAAAAAATGTATTGCTTTCGATTTACTGTGATTGTGCTTTTGCTGTGCTGTGATCTGCTTGACTGTGCTGTACACATGAAGGTTTGCAGCATGGTGTATATCTACATATATAAATACATAACATGTACAGTATATTTTGCTTTGCTGCCTTTATGCTTAAGTGCACATTTAAGATACCTTCCCTAAAATGCGCATTAGCGGCATTATTTTTAACATTTCTAAGGAAACTCCTCCGATAGGTGCATTCAACATACCTGCACATTGGCGATACCTGCCTTAAAAATTGTGCAACTATTATTAGCTATCAAAGAAAGTATTAGGTTTACCTGCACTGGCCCTACAATTACCTACTTTTACAAGCTTTTATTTATTTTGCTCATCTCGCAGAACAACGAAAATGGCTATCAATTTATGTAGTTATATAGATAATTAGATACCATTCGGTAAAAATTTCGCTTGCAGTAATTTCTACGTGGTAAGTGCTCCTCCATTATTTGGTTTCATAGGGATTTGGATACCTTCCTCATTGCAGTAGTAAAGATAATTCGCTTAAGTGGATTTTTCGGTTAAGTGCACAAGTTTTTCGTGCAAAGAAGGATGGGCAGCTAAGCAAAATATACTGTATATCGTCACTAGACACGAATAAAGGCGCGTCAGCTAGTGTTTCGACGGTGAAAAAAGACGCATACAAAAATTTGACTAAAAAAGACGCGTAATTATAGATTTATACTTGGCGAAGGACTGCCACTTCAGCACTATTCCCCAAAAACTATTAACGGAATGTACATACTATTATACCCGCAAACATAGTTGTCCGCGAAAATAAGTTTACGCGTCCTTCTTCGCCGTCAAATATTTTAACGCGTCTTTCTTCGCCGTCAAATATGTTAAGAGCCTTTCTTCGCTGAAATTTTTTTTATGCGCCAACTTTTGAGCTCGCGCCTTTATTCGTGTCTAGTGACGATATGATTTAGCGACTCGCCAAGAATACTAGCCACAAAATTTGCGATACCATCTCCTTTGCCTAACGAATTTAATATGGCGATGCAATTGGAACCTTCCGAGCGCTACGCGTGGCATGACCTTTCGTTAGCGAGTTGCTAATTTGATGCATCGCAGCTAAGTTATAGTCAAATTTCTATTGCTTTAAGTTGCTTCCCTGTCGTTGTGCTTCCACAAATTACTTTTGAACTGTCTGATTGCTTTCGAAATTTCACAGCAAAAAAACAGCCAAAGCATTTGCTTTTTTCCGAATTGCTATTGCTTTGCTTTCGGCATCATAAATCCCGAAGTCAAAGCACGGCAAAAAAAAATTAAATTGAAAAATTACAGCATTTTCAAACCCTGATTTGGACACCTCAAACCGAGAAATTTTGTGAACTATTTTTTAAATAATCATACAAAGTCTATTGAGAAACTCGTCAAGATCGGTGCTGTTTTATCTATATGTCCTATACCACTGATTGTTCAAATACAAGTTCGTGCGATGTAACTCCTTTGCTTTCAATCTGCTCACACGTATTAGTTGACAAAAACCATTGTTTTGAACATGTAAACCTCAAGTAAATGTCAATTACACCAATTTACAAATGTATTAAATGCAAAAATCAGCACAAACTCAAAAAATCAGTAGATTTTGCGTACTGATTTCGGGCTCTTAAAAATCAGTACAATAGAAAAAAATCAGCACACGTACTATCCTTTAGTCTCTTAGAAACAACCGTTATGCGAACAAAGTTATAATACCCTGTGCACAAGAGCGCTCGGTTATAAAAATTACATTGACGAATTTTGTAAAATGATTTTCAAGCATGACTATTAAATCAATAATCAGTTAATTATGTAGTTATAAGTCTCTCTCTATGGCAATTTCATTCAAAGCAATTAAGTTTGAATTAGACTTATCTATGAAACAGCATTTTTGTGGGTGTAAACTTTCACCGTTGTCGACCTTTTGACATTTGACAAGCTGACATTAACGCTTTTCTGCCAATAGGATAAAGGGGATGAAATTTTCGTGTAAAATGTCTGTATCCAACCCTTATTTGTACAATTGTACTGAAACATAAACTTGACCCCAAATGCTTCAACGCTGCACATTTCCGGAAGAAGTTTTATGTACATTAAATATTTGTGCATAGCAACACTCAAAAGTAGTTCCTAAAACATGAAATCTTTAATTCGCATTTTTATACAGGCATGAAGCACACACAGAACGGTTTTGTAAGGCAATTTTGCATGAGGTGGTTGTTGGTTTGGAGAGCTTTGTAGTTTTTATTTTCGTTCAGACTTATTTTCTGAAATCAAAGTTTTGCAAAACTGATTTTAGCAGTGAATAGGGATGGCAGCAATTAATAATTTGATTAAATGAATCGAATATTTTTGTCCGACTTACGATTTAATTGTATCGTAGTTTTGTGTTTCATGAATCGATTAATTGTAAAATAATCGTAAAAATATTTTCAAGAAATATGAATTCTGTAGTTGTCTAAAATCCAACCATCGAACATTCTTTTTTGCTAGCTGCATCGACTTTTCTCGACCCGAGGTTCACAAAAATTCATTTCAAAAAAACCTTAAGTATTGACCTCAGTGATGCAGTTCCTGCCAAATGAAATAATGTGCGCAGATAATCTTATGGAAACGGGTAGCGAGTCGTCACTAGAATCAGTAGAAAATTAGAATGATCTTTTGGCCCCTCACAAATCTCTTGTACACACACGAAGGCGAAAAGATGATGATCTAGGTCACCAATAAGAAGAGATGAGTTTTTATTTAAATTGTCAAGCCCTAGAACTAAAGCGGAATATCATCAACGCTTGGGAGGAAATGAAAAATGTTTACCAAAACTAGGCGCGGATCCACGGGGGAGGGCCTAGGGGAAAGTTCCCCCCAAAAGGTTTCGTAGTACGTGAAAAAATTTAACCATTTCTTTGATTTTTCATAGGGCCTTTCGACCCAAAATTTTAATAAATATTAACTGTCTGTTCTGTTAACTTATATACGTACGTATTATACATGATCTTAAAGTTCGTTGTTTTGCAGTGCTTTTCATTTGTTAAGAAAAATTAGAAGAATTTTTTAATTATTATATCTGTTTCTTGAAAAAGTACTTTGGCTTTGCCATAAATTCTCTTGAAGAAATAAATATACGAACATTTTTTTTTGGAGCTGTAAACTGATTTAAGAAATTTTAGTAGAAAAAAATTTCTTTCCATTTCTTGAACGCCATTTTATATGAATTTTTCGTGGTTTTTTAGAACAGAGGGGAAATTCTTGTTCTGTGAAAACGTGAAGTGAAAATATTTTTCGCCTTTTCACACAAAATTACGATTCTGTTTTCAAATGAAAACAGATTTAATTGTAAAAAAATTTTCACTGTGAAAAGCTTTTTAATATAGTTTTGTTGTTGTGAAAAATATAAGTTAAACACTTTACTCAAATCGTAATATTTAGATAGATTCTCGAAGTCTTGACCGTAGCACGGATTGTATGAAATGTAAAAATACTATTCCAAATTTGCAAGAGTACGAGAGCCCCCCATTGCAAAATAATAGCGTGCATAGGTAGCAGTCACGGAAATTCTGTATCAAATACAATAACAAGATACAGCAAAAAATTAAGTGAGCGAAATGAGAGGAATGAGTGAAATATGTAGCAATTCCAGCAACAAAACAATTAGCACAGGGTCGCATTTATTTTGCTATGCTTGCGATAGGAAATGTTGTTTCTCGCGTATTTTGTTGTTGTGTGTTTGCAAGTTATGCAATTCGCGCAATCCGTACTACGTGCAACGGCTTTGCAAGTTTTCGAGAATACCGTATACTTTGCTTAGCTGCACATCCTTATTTGCACGAAAAACTTGTGCACTTAACCGAAAAAGGCACTTAAGCGAATTTTCTTTACTACTTCAATGAGGAAGATATCCGAATCCTTTTGAAACCAAATAATGGAGGAGCATTTACCACGTAGAAATTACTGCAAGCGAAATTTTTACCGAATGGTATCTGATTTTCTATATAATAGTACGGGAGCTAGCAACGTCGTGAAAACTGGAATTTCAGGACAGCTGGTTTTTTGATATGACATCTCTCTCACTCCCTCGGTTAGCATGGGGGCCATCTGGCAGGCGGTAATGGTTGCGTTGACTAGTGCGCATCGTATCTTTACAATTAAAAATGCTTATTTTTTAAATCATTTAAGCAAGGCCAATTTTCTTTTCATTGGCTTTAACTAGCTTTTAGAAACGTAGATTTATTATTGCCAGATATGTCCGTTGTTGCTATCATCGTGCCAGACGCCATTTTTTATTTAAAATACATTAATTTTAAACTCATTTTAGTAAAGGTCAAAATTTAATATGATGTTGTTTAAGTTTTAACGGATCTAAAATTATTTTGCCAGACATTAATTCGGTTGCTAAAGCAAGAGCCAGACCGATTTAAAGCTGAAAAGTATTACGCTGGAAGTGAAGGAGATAGTAGGGTAAGGCTTCCTCAAGTTGGCACCGAATTTACCAACATAAATATTTTTCAATGATATTCAGGCAGCGCCGAGGCTTGTAGTAGAACAGTACCCTGCTTAATTTTTGTTACAAAATTCCAAATAGTTTTTTTTAATCAACGATTGAAAATTTTTGCAGTGTTTTGGAAATTTTTATTTTTTTGAATGTGTCCGAATGAAAAACATTTTTGGGTGCCGATTTAAGAAACATTAAACTATACAATGAAATTATTTGCGTTACAAAAAT
>NW_023458761.1:9643-12234 GCF_013731165.1 Rhagoletis pomonella
AGCGCTATAGTGTGGAGCTCGAAAAAACTGGGGTGCGATTGCTATTTTCAGAACGGATGCTGCTTATTTTGCTGGATATATTCTTTCGAACGCCTTCGTCACTGTCGCCTTTTTATGCAAGAGCCTTTAGCACATGCACGTGCAGAACAAAGAACGCGATTCCAAGTAATAATCCAAGTGCCAACAAGTGTTCAAAAGTTTTTAAAGATTTATTATCGGCAAAGAAGATAACCGATTTTGTTTCAATAGCAGCTATAACGTTTATTTAACAAATTTAGTTATGAAAGTTAATTATAAAATATCACAGCGTAGCGCTTTAAAAACGTTTGACTTTTCTCGTCCTCTTACTTTGCTCCGAATAAAAAGTGTGAAAGGAAAAATAGAAAACTTCAGTACATACGCAAGGTCGCATTTATGATTGAAGCATTAAGGCTGGTTTCGACGCCAACACATTATGTCTAACTCATATATGTAATACTTCTATATTGGTAGTAAGCTAACATCTCAATGTGTAAGCATTCCGAAATCAAAGCGAGACAGTCTAGTACTGTTTTTGTCAATGCATTGTGTACTTGAGTGCCGTTTTTGTAAATGTGTAGTGTACATGTTTATTTATAAACGTATGTGTTCCTTTCCTTTCGTACGTGTTTATTGATATATCTGTACTGTAGTGTTATCGGACGGTACTAGCTCTTACTGCCAATATACGAGTATTACATATATGGTCTAACTGAACGTTCTATCGAAGATGTTTGAAATAGACGTAAAACCACCACTGATTACCATGTAGCGGTAGTTTTCGGAAAGGTGAAAAAACTATCTTGAATACTTGCGCCGGGTATTTAATGTTCGGCTCCGCCCGAACTTAAGACTTTTTTACTTGTTAAGAAATAACTTGGGTGAGTAAATTAGGTTATTTAGTTAAATAAAAAATGGAAACGTTAGTAATTTTTAATATTTTTTTTTTAGTACTTGAATTTGAAAATTGGAACAATGTATTCAATAAAAAGTGTTTAAAGGGTCGTAAATCAAACCTGCGCCACTAAATAACTACCCGCTCGCTGCGAAAAACTTGAAACTTGACAAAATTGTAAATTCTCATCGAACCAGTCGAGAGGACTTTCAGATATATTTATTTTTTTTTATTGCGGTGCAATAATTACTTTTTGAGAATTTCATGGGGGCTGCAAATGTCGGATGTAACCTCCTGACTATCATCTTCACAATCTAGTATCATGGCGAGATCATTGTTTAAACACCGTTGTTTGCCAAAGTATTCTTCATTCTCATTCTTTTGGTTGTTTCTGAATGTGGAGAACCAGTAACGTCAACAGCGTTTTTCGATTTTAGTTCTTGTAATTCATTTTTGATCCTTTCTTCAGTGACTGGCCAGATATACGTTTTATCACTATTGTGCAAGATTCTAGAGACCGAAAATAAGAGTTATTTTTTTACGAGTGAAACTTTGCCAAATATTTTTTATTACCAACTAAAAGTCCTTTCCTGATAATAATCAAACCGCTTATCAAAATTAAATAAATTTAATATCATGTGAAAGAGGACTGAAATAGCTTTCAAACAGAAATAACGAACGAAGGTTACCACCTCTATCCAAGGTTTGTTCTATGGTAAATAATTAACATTTTTTATTGAAATATTTTTCAATAGGTGGCTTTGCTTGTTTAGACATTTCAGTTTTAAGCAATCTAAGTCCTCTTTCATTTGATACCAAACTTGTTAAATTTGGATAAGCGGTTTGTTTATTGTCCGGAAAGGACTTTTAGTTTGGAATAAAAAATGTTTGGCTCGTAAAGAAAATAACTGTTACTTTCGGTCCCTTCAATATTCGCATTCGCAGAAGATCCGCATTGATTATTGCGAATGCGAAAGCGAATGCGAATGTTAAAATTAATGCGGAAGCTCCGCGGTTGCGAATGGGAATGCGAATATTCGCAACAACCCTGATATGTACATACTAGGGATGTTAATTTTCGGCTTTTTCCGATCCCGGGATTTTTGGGATGGCGTTGTCACAGTCCCGGGATCCCGGGATTTAGATATTCATTACTTTTCAACAACTTGAATCGAAAAAATTTCTTCCATACTATTTGAGAAGCTCTCCTACCATGAAATAAAAAATAAATAAATGGGTTTGAAACCATGGTACAATAATTACAGGTATTGTCTTCCCAGAGAGCGCATATTCCGATCTGCCTTATTTAAAAAATATCATTGTTGCCCACACTAAAACGTTTACTGCTGGAAATATCCCTTCTTCCATTAGTTTTCAGAAATACGAAAACTGCGATATTTTAGTAACTATTTAAGCCTATTCCCTCAAAATTGATATTTGCAATAATTTTTAGACGAAAAATAAGAATATTATAAATTTGTGGAAAATGGGCGTAGCCACGCAGACTTATGATTACATATGAATATCTTGGTAACCGCTCAACCAATTTCTCCTAAACTTGGCACAGTTGGTAACAGGTCTAAATAACACAAGATATTTCAACACATACCAACTCAACACATTAACTCAAGATATGAGTTTTCTACGTATATTATTTCAACACATGATTTTTCAACAC
>NW_023458761.1:12334-30639 GCF_013731165.1 Rhagoletis pomonella
CGTTAAATACGACCGTATAATATGGCGCTTTAATCCACCTAGTGCCCCACACATGGGAGGAGTGTGGGAGCGTCTCGTCCGGTCAGCGAAAACCACATTATGAAGCATCAGTCCCTCATTCGTTCAACGACGAAGGTCTACGTTGCGCATTGATGGAAGCCGAATTCATCATATATTCACGCCCACTTACCTTTGTGAGCCTCGAATCGATTAAGGACACTGCATTAACCCCCAACCATTTACTACTCGGTTCGGCGGATGGGTATAAGCCTGCTTGCAGTAACGACATGGACGTCAGGCAGCGTTGGCGTCGAAACCAGCCCTAATGCTTCAATCATAAATGCGACCTTGCGTATGTACTGAAGTTTTCTATTGTTCCTTCCGCACTTTTTATTCGGAGCAAAGTAAGAGGACGAGAAAAGACAAAAGTTTTTAAAGCGCTACGCTGTAATATTTTATAATTAACTTTCATAACTAAATTTGTTAAATAAACGTTATAGCTGCTATTGAAACAAAATCGTTTATCTTCTTTGTCGATAATATAATGAGATAAACTTATATAGATATATGTGGGCAGCATCACGCCCATTTTCCAAAATTCCATAATAAGGGTACTTCTTTTAAAGGGATTGTTGTTAGTATCAATTTTGGGTAAAATTAGCGTTATAAAAAGGTGGTTAGTCAGATTTCAATAACTTTCAACGTTTTGCCTTTATGGGGCAAACACAATAATTATACCGAGTTTGGTACACATTGATCGAACGGTTACCGAGATACACATATGTGGTCCTAAGTGGGCGGGGTCACGCCCATTTTCCAACATTTTATTATATTCGTACCTTTTTCTAAAGAATTATTGCAAACATCAATTTTGAATAAATTAGCTTCAGTATTTACTGATTTATCGAAGCTTTCGTATTTCTCTAAATTACCGTTACGTGGGCGTAGTTTTATCAGATTTTTTAAAATTTCAGCCGTTTGGTATGTTTTGTGAAGGCCAACAACTGTGCCAAGTTTGGGAGAAATTGGTGGAGCGGTTCCCATGGCCTACGCCCATTTTCCAAAAATGTATAATATTCTTTTTTTTTCGTTTAGAAATGATTGTACATATCAATTTTGAGTGAGTAAGCTCCAGTAGTTACTAAAATATCGTTTTCGTATTTCTAAAAACTACCCTTATATGGGAGGTAGGCTCAAAAGAAGTAAACGTACCAAGTTTCGTTAAGATATCTCAATTTGTACTCGAGTTATCGTGTGCACATACGGTTACTCTTTTTGTTTTGATCATTTATGTATACATTTGTCTATATCTATCTCGATTCGTTTTGCCTGTTACAAACAGCCGTTATGTAAACAAAGTTATAATACCCTTGCGTACAAGTGCGCTCGGGTATAAAAATACTTGACATCCGCATCCGCATTCGCATCCGCGGATGTCTAAAATTCCACATTCGCAACATCCCTGGTACAAACATATGTACAAAGGGAACATTTTCTTTGCAGATATTCCGCTGTATCGCTGCATATGGAACAATTTTTCATTATCTTATGTCCCGCTGAGACGCCGGTTATCGAAATGAACGTAGCAATGTTTTACTCAATGTAAAAATTTTAAAATAAAATCGACGCAAATATTTCGAAAACGGTTCATGGATTCTAAAATCTAAAAAGTTTGTGCAAAGGTTCTGGTCAGGCACTTTATTTTGATGTATAATTTGTTTCAGAATAATATATACATTTCACTTAATTTTATTCATTTTGCTGACTTAATTTTTTTTATTAATTTTAATTTTTAATTCTTTTAGTACATGAAATTATCGGTATGATTGATAAAATATGATACTTTTATATACTTGTGACTCAATGGCGTTAAAATATATTGAAAACACCGCATCAATCAGTGTTTTTGAGCTTATAGTTTGAGCATTTTTATTTGTATATACTAGTAATAATCCCCGAAAATCGGGGTGCTCCGTGGTCTAAAAAATCTACATATTTCTTTATTCTAAAAACCACATATATTGCCTTTGGTAGTTAACTTAAACTTGGTATTTAGCCAAGATCGTACTCTACTCAATACGCCATGCGTAAAGCAATCCTCTTGCTAGGGTCTGACCTTGAGACTTATTTATTCCCTGTCGGAAATAACTGACTTGTCTCAGAAATTAATCAATTGACAAAGTAGTTGGAAACAAACTATTTGTGCAGCTTATGAGTTTTAAAGTAGTTGGAACATATGCAGCGTCGGATAGGAAGAATTCAAACTACTTGTGGCTGGTAAAAAAAGTACTTTTTAAATTGCTTTCAAAGTAATTGAATTTCCGACGGGGTTGTTATTGCGAACGCTACAATAATTTTCAATTGGCGACGTTTAAATACAAAAGCAAGTGTTGATTCACTGGGCTGTTAATTTATATGGGATAGTATAATTCGAGTTACATGTTTAAAGTCCGTTAACTAACATTTATATGTACATATTTGTATTGCGGCATCCAAACAATTATATTGTAATTCTTTAACTATTAGGCGAGACCATTAACTAACCCTTCATATGTACATACAGTATTGGACATATCTATAGCACCCCCATTTCAAAGTCATATTGTTTGCCACTCATGTTTATTTATTTATTTTTAAGAATTTTCAATTAAAATACAGTTTATTCTCTAACAAAACCCATAAAAACCCATGTTTTAAACTTTTTAAAAGACCGCAAAAAAGTGCAACCAACTTTCCCTTAAATTTCAAACTTTTTTCTCAGAAGCTCTAGAATTTTTTTGAGTACACAGTTTTATAGCGCATTCAATTTTAGTCCAATAATGTGCAAGTTTCAAGTCTAAAATTCTAAAAAATCAACGGTAATTTTTAGCAACTTGAAACTTGCACATTATTAGACTAAATTGAATGGGCTATAAAACTGTGTATTCAAAAAAAATCTACCGCTTCTGAGAAAAAAGTTTGAAATTTGGGTGAAAATTTGTTGCACTTTTTTGCGGTCTTTTAAAAAGTTTTAAACTTGAGTTTATGTGAGTGCATCACAACTGCTCTAACTTTTAGTATCAAGTCATGAGGTGCAACTCCCCTACTTCTACTCGTTTCTGTGGATATTCAGAAACGACAGTAGATATCATCGCCATTTCCACTCCGGACAACATATTAACCATTTCTTTATTAAGTATCGTACAGTGCTTATTTTGTGGACGCGAAATTGTTCGATCCTTCAAGTGGTTTTGATTAACTACACCAGGCTGAGGATCAAATACTCAATCGGCTGAATCTCGCAAAATAAACGCCTGCGGCACAGAGGCAAAAGCTACATTTTTGTTTTGTAGATCGTCCGCTGTATCACATTCGCACGATATGAAACAAAAACAGGGACGAAAACGAATAAATGGAACATAACAGTGCTCAAATCAAAATAAAGTGCACAGCGCTGCAGCGATGTTGTGGTACATACTGTGTATGAATGTATGGATGTGCAGCAACGTTGTGCATGTACATATGGTCAGAGCCAAAGGGAACATTTTCTTTGCAGATCTTCCGCTGTATCGCTGCCTAAATGCACACCAACGTAGCAATGCTTTGAACTATATGAAACAACAAGTAATTTTAAGCAAAAACAAAACTGACTTCAATTCTCATATAAAAAAAAGATATAAATATATATATATATATATATATTTCACGATCCAATGATCGGTTCTAAACCAGATTAGTATCATCACCTCTGAGACACTACCTTTCCGATGCAAAAAGAATTATCGAAAGCGGTTGACGTGGTTCAAAATTATGCGGTAACATGCATAAAAAAGTCGGTTAAAAACAGAAACGAGAGCGAATAAATGGAACAATTTTTCATTCTCTTATGTCCCGCTGAGGCGCTGCCCATCGAAATGAACGTAACAATGCTTTGCTCAATGTAAAAATTTTAAAATATTTCTACGCAAATATTTCGAAAACGCTTCAACGAATCTTAAATGTGAAAAGTTTGTGCAAAGTTTCAGATCGAGCACTTTAATTTGATGTATACTCTGATGTCTCTGTACGACTTGTAGATCACTGAGAATAAGCGCCTTGTTTCAGAATAATATATAGATTCCTAAATTTGGTTTTTCTTTTCGAAATATAATCCGTGGCTCATAAATTAGGGGGATTTTTGGAGAGTTGTGAAGAGATTGAAGTTGTAAGATTTTACCCGATTGCAGAAATTACAGATTACACAGATTACGATTACAGATTTA
Organism: Rhagoletis pomonella; assembly: GCF_013731165.1. Lineage (NCBI taxonomy): Eukaryota > Metazoa > Arthropoda > Insecta > Diptera > Tephritidae > Rhagoletis > Rhagoletis pomonella. Next base: position 16,576 of record NW_023458761.1, read on the forward strand.
CAGAAAGCGTGGAGATGATTCCACTTCATCTTCCTCTTGACAGCTGATACAAAAGGATCACTTGAAATTCCTAGTCTCACCGCATGAATACCAATCGCAAAATGTCAGAGCCCAAATCACTAGCCCTAAATGGGTAACGTGTTTTAAAGTACCCTATAAAAACATTTTCCGCAGCAGAGAAGCGTCTTCTTTTCCTTTTTTTATGTCACAAAAGTACCCGGTTTCCGTTAGCCTAATAGCAGTTCGTGCTGCAATAATTCTGCCTGCAATATTCGCAGGCGCCGTGTTCAACATATGTATGTTAAGCGCCAGTGTAGGTGTGGTTCTTAATGCTCCGCTAATTCCTGTTTTACAAGTGTAGCCCCTCTGTAGTGAGTTCCGCCGTTGATCGCCCAACTAGTTACCTGTTTCAAGTAACTTTGAGCCAGATGAAAAAGGGTGTATAGAAATCGTCCCTTAACCGAAAGTGTCACATCATCTACATAGGCGATCACCCGACAGTCCACTTTTTCCAGTTCCCCTAGAAGGTCGTTTACAACCGCAATCGAGAGCAGGGGATAGAAAAAACAACCCTTTCGACGGCTCCTGTTGACCCTGCACTGAGTGCAGACGCTCCCCATTCCGCCGCGACAGTTCTGTCACGAAGTAAACTGTAGATAAGCCTTATAAGGGTGGTTTCAACCCCCGGATTATGAATATATTTGACTATTGCCTCTGGAGTGACTTTGTTGAAGGCCGCCTTGATATCGAAGAACTCCCCTAATCTTCATATGTGAAGGCTTTCTCTGACCACTTTACCAATGTGTGCAGGGCCGTATTTACCGACCTTTTCTTGTAATAAGCATATTGAGCTCTTGAAAGACAGTCACAAGGAATCGCGTTTATTATGTATGTACAGGTCTATCAGTCTCTCTGGCGTTTTTAGCAAAGGCGTTTTTAGCAAAATTGAAGAGACTGATAAAGTCACCTTCAGAGGCCTTTGCAGCTGCGCAGGTATGATACCATCGGTCTCCGGCGTAAGCACTAATCAATAATTTGAAAAGCCCAAATTTTTACATTTTGTTTGCCTGCTTACTTGCTAAGCTGACCCTTTAGTGGCTTAAATATGGTTGTATATTTGTGAACCTGCATAAACGCAGTTGTATACAATACCATTCTGGCATTATACATACATATGTGTTGGTTTCAACCGGGCTTGAACCCTGGCCCTGCGGAGTGGTAGCGCGCACTGCTAACCACTACACCACAGCGGCCGCCAATGTATTTAAAAAATCCAAAAATAAAATTTATTCAAAAATCGAAAAATCAAAGATGCTATACATGCAGAGCCAAATTTAAGTGCTGATATCTTGTAAACAAGAAATACACACACTTTGAAATATGCACATGTTATTTAATAAGGCTGGAAGAATATTTTTAATTTTTTGTTGCTCCAGAACGACGTTTTGCAAAAACTTTCTTAGTATAAATATTAGTAAAAAGTAACAAAAATAAGATTTGCATTAAAAAAATATGTCAATAGAAACTATGACATTTCGGTTAAATAGTTTATGAGACGTTAAGCGATTTCTATCATTCATTTTTTTTAAAGGAAAGGTGTTACCTCACAGGTGGTCTCATATTAATTTGATTTAAATGTGATCATTGGATAATGAAGAAATTAACGATAATCCAAAATTTTTATATGAGAATTGAAGTCGGTTTTGTTTTTTGCTTAAAAATTACTTGTTAAATGATAAAAGTATTCTTTAAACTTGTACTTACACGATATGTATTTGCATATGTAAATGCTACTTTTTGTATCTACTCGCATACAAAATAGGGGTATTCTCGAAGTCTTGCACGTTGCACGGATTGCACGAAATGCAAAAATACTCTTCCAAATACGTAAGAGTACGAGAACACCCCATTGTAAAGTGGTAGAATGCATAAAAACAAGATATCAAATATAAAAACAAGATACGACAAAAAAATGAAGTGAGCGAGATGAGAGGAATGAGAGAAATATGTTGCGATTCCAACAACAAACCAACTATCACAGCGTCGCGTTTATCTTGCTATGCTTTTTTGCAAAATATGTGCATGGGTCCAGGCGTTGCATACTTTGCAGTGATAGGAAATTCTGTTTTCCATGTATTTTGTTGTCGTGTGTTTGCAAGTTATGCAATCCCTGTAATCCGTGCTACGTGCAACGGCTTTGCAAGATTTCGAGAATACCCCTAATATATTAGAACGTATCAGAAAAGTAGCATTTACATATGTAAATACATATCAGGGGTATTCTCGAAGTCTTGCACGATGCACTGGTTGCACGAAATGCAAAAATACTATTCCAAATTTCGAAGAGTACGAAAGCAGCCCATGTCAAAGTGGAAGCATGCATGGGTAGCAAGCAGCGAAGTTATGTATCAAATACAATAACAAGAGACAGTAAAAAAAATGAAGTGAACGAGATGAGAGGGATGAGAGAAACAACAAAACAACTAGCACAGGGTCGCATTTATCTTGCTATGCTATTTTACAAAATATATGCATGAGTTTCGACGTTGCATATTTTGCAGCGATAGGAAATGTTGTTTGTTTGCAATCCGTGCTACGTGCAATGGCTTTGCAAGATTTGGAGAATACCTCTATCGTGTAAGAGCGCTATTAGCAATGCAAAATTCTCTAAAGGAAATTTTTAAGGACATACACTTACTCACAAAATTGAATATACGGCGACTTTTTTTTAATATTCGCAATGTTTTTCACATTAAATATTTTTGTTAATTTTGTATTAAAACATGGCTTAGCTTTTAACAAACACCATATAAATCCAAGTTTCAAACTTTTTACGAAATTTATGAGTATTTGCAGTTTCATCCAAATTGTAAACTTTTTAATGAGTAATTGAAAAAAAATCCGGTATACGATTTTATAGCCCATTCAATTTTAGTATAATAATGTGCAAAATTTAAATTTCTTAAAGTCCGAGTAGATTTTGGATTTTTAATTTTTTTCTGACGGTGCTACGCATTTTCTTCCATATAAGACAAATTTTGAGCATACTCTAAGGTACATACTAGATGGCTGCATGAATGCATTCAAAACGGATTATGAATTATTCATATACAAAACGAATGAATGATTTTGGCTTCAAATTTTTTTGAATTTGAGTGAATAGCTGTTCTGAGATTGTGTCGACATTACAATATTCAAACAATGTGAAAATAAATTGAATTGAAATAAATGACAATTTTTTGTATGAATATCCAAAAATATTTTTTCTATGTACATATGTACAAACATACATATGTATGTATGTATGTATTGCTGCGCTCCCATTATATACGAAAAAACTTGTTCGTAGAAAAAAACTTTTACCGAAATGAGTTTGGATGATTTGAATGTTTTCTATTCATTCATTCACATTCTTCCATTTGAAGGTAGAAAATATAAAACAAAATGTATATTCATAACTTACAAAATTCCAAACGCTGAGTGTTTTGTATGTGAAGTAAAATATTCAAATCTATTGTACTCTGTTTGGCTAGAAGTTTGAATGAATTCGTGCAACCCTCTAGTACATACATATGTACATATACATATGCATATGATTTTTTGATAATTTTTTTTGCTGACGGTATCAAGCATTTTCTTCCATACAAATTATTTTTTTATATGGAAGAGTGCATAACGCCATCAGCAAAAAAATTATCAAAAATCAATACAATTTCTTAGCAACTTAAAACTTGCAACACTTAAAAAACACTAGAATTTAATAAGCTATAAAACTGCATACCAAAAATTATTCTATAGATTGAAATTAAAATGCATGGAATTGGGATGAAAAGTTTGTGGAGTTTTTATAATTTTTGTATAAAGCCTGAAATATAGATTTATATGGTATTTGTTAGATGCTTTTATATAAAAACTAGCAAATACCCGGCGTGCTTCGCGACGCCTCGTGAGTAATTTTGCATCAAAGTTAAGGAGAAACCGTATTGAAACTCAAATGGGAAAACCTCTTCAGGTGAAGAATTTTGCCTTTATTAGTATCCATAATTCATCTGGCCGGCCATTGTAACCCTAGTACATATGCATGTACATATACGGTGTTGTAATCGATTGGTAATAATAATAAAAGTTAAGATTTATCTTCACAAATCAGAGCCTACCAGTTCAGTATCATTGCCAATCAGCATCGATCAGTGATACCAATTCACACACATCCGTAGTATGTCGTCCGGTACTTTCAGTAGAATGAAGTTCATTGAAACCAAGATAACTTATTTTACTAATGATCAACTGGCAATTATTTCCAAATTATATAATTCTGGATAATTTCTTACCAACTTGATTAATTTTCCCTCCATATCAAACAAAACTTGCAATAGAATACCGCCAGCTCGTCAATGAAATACACAAACAAATCTTTGCCGAGTTAACTACACTCTAAAAATTTTTTATTTAATTTTAAGCCGTCTTAATCAATTTAAATACTGCCTTTTAACTTTTACTTACCATAAGTGTGGCGTAGAACAAATTTGAAATTTCTTTGTTGAATTCTAAACACTTAAGGCCAAATTCACAGTGCGTAGTTAACTCAGAATCGATAGTTAACTACAGATTTTCAGTACAGCACTGTGAATTTGGCCAATAGGGCCATTAATTTAACTATTTTAACGTACAGTAAAACCCGCTTAAGTACCTCACGAAAAATGTCAGCTTTTTGAGGTACTTAGGCGGGTTGGGTACTTAAAAGAACTCGCTTAAGTACCTCGATGCGGGTACTTAAGCGAACATAATTATTTGTTAACTTACATAAATATGTAAATCCTTGAATAAAACATGATAGTTTAATGAATACGTATTTATTTAAGATTCTTCAATCAAAATACAGTTCATTCCCTAACATAGACCCTATAAACCTAAGCTTAAGATTTTAGAGAACACTTAAAGAAAAAAGTTCATCAAAATTTTAAATTTTTTTCTCAGATGTGTTTTTTGACACGGTGGGCAGGAAGCAAAGATAGGTTGCATAAAAATGTCGACAAAAACTGAAAGCAGGGTTGTATTTTTTGATATCTTTAGGTTAAGAATCCCTTTGAATTGAAATCCTAGCTGCTCCTGTTTTAAAGATATCAACATTTTACATAGTTATGATTGGACCGACTTTTGCGAAAGAGAAAAACATCCTTGTGCATTAAATATTCAACAATGTATGTGTGAGTAAATGTGTGTATATATATTATGTGAAAATATAAGTTTATGTAAGTTTTTAGCCGGTTTCAATCGTTTCCAAGGCGCACCACGTAGAGGCAACTTACTTTGCACCTCTTTGTTCTTTTTTTGGTTTTATTTTTTTATATGTTTTTCTGCTTTATTTTTTTATATTTTTTTCTTGCTTTATTTTTTTATATTTGTTTTTTGTTTCCTTTTATTTTTTTTGTTGGCTTACCATATAATATAGTCACACATTTTAGTATTTAAATATTTTATTATTTAGTTAAGTTATGCTGGAATGAAAATGTCATTACAGTTTTCTTCAGGCGACTCACAAAAGTTGGTTTATCAATCATATTTATTTTGAATCTATCCCAGAACTTAATGAATTCCCTATGAACTGACTTCCCGGCCTGCTCGGACCGTAATCCTAAACCATCGTTATTCAAGAATGAAATAGATTGCTTTAAATGTTTAAGGATAAAATGGATTTTGACTGTTTGAGAAATTCCAGTACTTTTCAAAGCTGTGCGGAGTTCGTTTTAAGATTTTTATCAAAATTACTAAGATCCGCTTGTTTTGCGGAAAACCATGTATTCACGATTTTGCTCATAGCTTTGAACGAGGCAATATATTTGGTATTGTTTTTACTGAGAGTTTCTTCCATACAAACTATGTTCGACATTTTTTTGTATGTGGAAGACACTGTCAGCAAAAAATAAATAATTGCAAAAAATCAACGAAATTTTCTGGTAACTTCAGACTTGCACTTTACTAATTGGCTCAAAAGCTATATTTTAAACATTTTTCTAAAAGATCTGATTAGAAATTATGATCAGATGAAAGTGTCTCCGAGCCAATAATTTTGTACGGCACGGTACTTATAAGTAATCTAGGTTTCACGAAAAAAAAAAATAAATACAAGGTATCATTAAAATATCAGTCATTTGTTTCGTTGCTGTGAGCTTGTTTCAAAACTTCTGGCTTTTGCTATAATTGTAAAACTCTGTGCATGTCATTTTAACGTATTTAGGTACATACTTATATTAATCATCAACTATTGCTTATGCAAAACGTGCTACATTTAAAAAAAAAATCGCATATGAAAGAGCACCAACCCAACTCGTAATAATTTAAGTATACAAATTTTAGTATTTAGTATAGAAATATTCAATTGAAATACGCCAATATTAAAATGAAGCGCTTTGCACTTAACGGATGCTTTTTCATAATTAAGTTAAAAAAAAATTTATTTAAATTCCATGCTGTCTGTAATGGGATTTGAACCCTGACGCTCTGGAAATTAGCAAATTGTGGCAAGCATCTTCGTGCACTCAGCTACAGCCAGACATGTAAATGTGCATTCAAATGTTCAGTTTGATTCAACACCACGTGTGCGTGGTATGAAAGTATTGTTTTTAAGTACGAACATTTCAAAACGATAATCAAATAAAAAATATTCATGTTTACTATGCGTTATTTCCCCCAGTAAATTCATAAAATTTTTCTTAATATTACAACGCGTTTTTTCTCTCAGCGTAGTCATTTTTAAGCCAAATTTGTGCAATCAAATCGAAAACCGGGACACTTAAATGAAACCCGGGACATTTTAAGGTTGGACCGGGACACCGGGACAAATAGTCTAAAACCGGGACATGTCCGGGAAAACCGGGACGTCTGGCAGCCCTACACACAAAGCGCATACTTTCATGCGATTTTCTTTATGATCGCATTTGTGTTCTGGATGTACAATAGTCATTATTTCCTGACAGAAGAGTACATAAATACCAAAATAAATCTCATACAAGCTTTGAATTCATTTACTTATTATGAGGAGTACCGTTGGCCTAAGTTAGAGCATTTTTATTTCTTGCACAAGCGCAGTGGACTTGCCTGCGCTACTTGCTTATAGCAACAAACCTTTAATAAAAAATTACTACCGTATTATATAGCATACAATATTGTATACATACATACATATATTGCCATATTGAAAGTGTCTGTAATGAGAAAGTTCACGCTACAGAAAAAGGTAATTGTGGTGTTTTATCTAAGTTGTATACCGGTAGCGCCCAATAAATCTCGATCAATTATTCTTTCGGTAGGAACAAATGAAAATGTTTCACGTTGATTTGATCCGTTTTAGTGAGTTAAAAAAGGGGAACAGATTTGTATGAGATTTCTTTTCGTATAAATATGCTCTAATTATCGAGAAGTACGCCTTCCTCTTTTGCAAATATATCCTATCAGAAGTATATAAAATGTGGATATCTTTAAAACAGGAGCAGCTAGGATTTCAATTTAAGCGGATTCTTAACCTTAAGATATCAACAAATACAACCCTGCTTTCAGATTTTGTCGACATTTTTATGCAACCTATCTTCGCTTCCTGCCCACCGTGTTGAGTATACAGTTTTATAGCCCATTTAATTTTAGTGTAATAATGTGCAAGTTTCAAGTGGCTAAATATTACCGTTGATTTTTTATAACTTTTTTTGCCGAAGGTGTGTAACGCTGCCACTGAGATTTAAAATATGTAAATATTTTAAGGAATTTTAACAGAGCACTTAAAAGTGGAAAATTATAGGTAAAATGGTAAATGGTGTACGAAAAATTGAGGTACTTAGGCGGGTTGGGTAAATAAGCGGGGAGGTACTTAAGAGAGGGGTTTTCTTCAGATTACATTCAAAAATTCACATTGCCCAAAAATGTTGGTTACTTAAGCGGGTTAGGTACCTAAGCGGGTTTCACTGTATAGTTAAATCATTAGTTAAAGTTAACTGCAAAAATTTCTATAGATTCTTCTTAGTGTTCACAATTACAGTTTACACATAAAATGTTTAAAATTTGCTCCAAAAGTTTTTTCTTTAAATTAACGCACATTGAGAGAGGTTACCAGCTTCCTCTCCTAATGTGTGCAAATTTTGACACCGTATTAATAAAAATAAACACTGTAGGTTTGCTTTTACATACCAAATTTGTCGCGTAGAGAAAAATTACATATAAAATGTACTTAATTTTTATTTTTAGTAGGGAATGTATTTTTGCGTTAAAAACGTTTGCAGTTTTAAACATTTTATGTGTATATTTTAAACATCTCGTGTTCAAAAATCCAGTTTTGAACATCTTGTGCGTATACTTGCACAGATTTTGTTTGAAAATAAACACTTCAGTAGCAGTTTTGCATGCAGTTTTTAAAGTGTATAAATAAATTGTGGAACGAACACTGAAGCAGCACTGACGGTAAAAAACGGCACTATGCCGGACGGTCTGAACAACTCTATTTGGGACTGTGGCAACGATATTATATTTTTCACTCACACTGCTAGGTGCGGCACTGATATGTGTAGATAGACTTTTATTGTAAAAATCACCTATATAATTAATTCGAGGTCGATAAATAAACGCCGGTCTAATTCCGATTGCAGGTATCGTTTCTATTCGCGCCGCACTACTATTCTCCGATTACGGGCCATTGCCCTTGCGGATCTCGTTTGTCTTGACAAATTCCTTTTAGCTTTAGGGATTTTTAAACACTTCGTACTATTCTGTTATTTTAGAGATTTTTTTTTATTTAGTAACGAAATTCCACTTTGTAAATATATCATTGATTTGCTGTTGTTTGTGCATGCCACTACAGCCTTGGAAAATTGGAATTCAACTAGACAGAGGCAGGATTCCCATAAAAAACAGGGCTAAATTATTTTATCAATTCTAATTTGAACATAGTTATGTACATATGTATGCATGTATTAAAATCTAATTGGATTGAATGAATGTTGATCTGTTGAACTAATATTGTTGAGTTTTGTTTTGTGTAGAATTTGCATGAAGCGAAGCAGAAATTTCTGTGTTAGTTATTCTGCATGCTACTACAGCGATGTGAAATTAAGTTTCTGCTTCGCAGCGGCAACTTTTTTTCACGAACTTCATCTTTATGAAATCAAGGAAAATCTGAAGATCAATGTATGTAAGTATGCCACACCAAGCAGCTTACAGTGAGCATGTGCCGATATCGCAGCAAGAAGCATTTTGAAGTAAAAAAAAACAGTTTCCAAACGATATACGATGTACAGTGCATGATACAATAATTTTTAGAAGGTAGTTTCACTTCAAAATATTTGACATAAACCGTGTCTGTGACAAACACGCAATGTGGCCACTGCTACGATATAGATCTTGGGGATTTTTGCTTGTTATTTTAGAAATTTTTTAACAGAACATGTAAAGATGTATATGTTTTATAACTGATCACTTAATTTTTAATATAAATATATGTATTTAATACATAAATTTTTGCCACTGCTAATCACATGAATAAAAATCATAAAAATGAAAATATAACGGCAATATTTCTTGTTTATAATGGATTAGATCCATCGCACACCACGGACTTTATCGGCCGCCAATTTAGTTGGGCTCGCTAGTCTTTCCATTGCACCACAACTAGTTGGTCGGAGCGATTAATCTATTGTAGTGTGCGCACCTCCATACATCTTCATGTACATATTTTAAGCGAGCCTTACTATTTAAATAGGCGGCCGATAAAGTCTGTGGTATGCGGTGGCTCTTATAGCTGTATCCTTACATCTATTCCGTGTGTTGCAATATCCACGAAAGCAGCAGTTAATTTTTTATGAAGCAAATTATTAAAAAATATTCGAAAATTATTATTTATTTTTCCAACGTCAAAAGCTGGATTTTTTTTTTAAGTTGGTACAACAAAAAATACGAAACACGTTTTCTGTCAGATAGCTAACATGGCGGATAAGAAGAAGTGAAACTACCTTCTAAGAATTATTGTATCATGGTACAGTGTTTGTTTGATTTGAACGCAGCGCTGCTGGTACATACATAAATTTCGCTTTGGGCGCAGCGCTGCTTATACATAAATTTCGCTTTGCGCATGCCTGAAGCTGGAAAGGTTCTTTTTATGCCCGAGCGCACTTGTGCACAAGGGTATTATAACTTTGTTCACATAACGGTTGTTCGTAAAAGGCAAAACGAAACGAGATAGATATAGACAAATGTATTCATAAATGATCAGAATGAAAAGAGAAATCGATTAAGCGGCGACTGTCTGTCCGTCCGTCCATCTGTGCACACGATAACTCGAGTAAAAATTGATATATCTTAAGGAAACTTTGTACGTGCACTTCTTTCGGGCGTAGGACGGATGATATTGAAAATGGGAAAAATCGGACGATAACCACGCCTTCCTCCCATATAACGGTAATTTTCAGAAACACGAAACCTGCAATATTTTAGTAACTACTGAATATTATTCACTCAAAATTCATATTTACAATAACTTTTAGACGAAAAATAAGAATATTATAAATTTTTGGAAAATGGGCGTAGCCACGCCCACTTATGGTTACATGTGTATATCTTGGTAACCGCTGCACCAGTTTCTTCCAAACTTGGCACAGTTGTTAGCCTTGCTACAACATACCAAATTTCTAAAATCGGACAATAACCACGCCCACATCCCATATAACGGTAATTTTGAGAAATACGAAATCTTCGATAAATGAGTAAATATTAAAGCTAATTTATTCAAAATTTATACTTGCAACAAGAAATACGTTTATGGTAAAATTTTGGAAAATGGGAGGGGCACCGCCCACTTATGATCACATATATTTATCTCGGTAACCGTTCTACCAATTTGTATCAAACTCGGTACGGGTATTGCGATTTCCACAAAAAAGCAAAACGTTGAAAATTATTGAAATCGGACTAAAATTACTTACGATTTTCATATAACGGTAAATCTCGGAAATGCTTCAATATATTTCGAGATTTAGTGACGCTAATTAACTCAAAATTGATACATCCCGGCTTACCATGTAGCGGTAGCTTTCGGAAAGGTGAAAATCATATATGGGTATTTCCATACGTCGCATACGTGACAGTTGTACGTTTCAATGTAACGCAAACAAGGAATACCATTTGTTTTCTTTAACTTTTTTGGGGCAATTATATAGCACATAATTAGCTCTATATTTAACCGAAAAATTAAAACAATCGAACTGCTTGGTCCTAAAATATAAGCATTTAAAGAGAGTGTCGTTACGTGACAAAAAATGGAATTAGATTTTTTCTTTTCTTACGAAATCGCAAAACTATGCGAATTGTGGTGACGTAGCGTCACGTGACATAAATTTCCATCGTTATATTGTTGTTAATATTGCTTTTAAATGAATTTTTAACGCAAATAAAACATGTATTTTATGCAGAAGATACTTTATATTTTGACTTTAGCGCCAATTCAGGGTGAATTTCTTGGAAATCTATGACTTATTATGATTCAACTACATACGCCAAATTCGAACCAAATCGGACCATAAATACGGTTTTTCGAAATATCTCAACCTTGGCGCCACCTAGGAAGACCATCTTACGCAAACATGATTCTACTTACATAACCAGTATATATTTTAAAAAGCAGACAAATCGGCCCGTAAATACGTTATATATAAGACTTTTATTTTTTTTTGTCGTGGTGGACCTTCCGATGGAAACACCCATATTTAATACTTGCGCCGGGTATTTAATGTTCGGCTCCGCCCGAACTTAGACTTTCTTACTTGTTTTATTTTTGCGCTGTGCTAACTGAGTATAAAAAGAGAAGAGAATAGAGAGAAATATATATGTGGTTTGTTGATGCTCTCTAAACACAAACGCGTGAAAGGCAAACGGTCTAGCAATGCGTGGTATTGTTGATCAACTTAATACTTTAATTAAACATACATATTATTAAAATTTTATTTTAAAAATACCACTGTGTCCTGCTGTGCACATTAGGTCAAATGATGCATTTGGCTGTGCGAAAGTCCAATTTCGTAAAGGCAGTTTTACATTTTTTTGTTGCCATTCTCTAGGGAATACTCCAAAATAACAGAAACTTCACTTAGATTTGTAAAACAAAAAACACCGTTATACAGCAATAAACCAAAGTTACACTTTCAAAACGTTATTGATACGTTGTTTGCGCAACCGGTTTATCTTGTAAATTTCGAGTGCATTGTTTTTGTAAAGTTCGAATAACTAAAGGAAAATTTTAAATGGGAAACAAAACTATATCAAAGTGAGAACCTATGTCCCATTTTAAAAAAGTGACTTTTTATCATTTGTTTGCAAAAAAACTGACTTATTTGCATAACCTCAAAAATTTTCTGATTTATTTCCATTTATGATTTTATGTAAGCTTTTACAATTTTGTTAACTTTCGGGAAACAAAATGGAATCGGAAATGGATGAACTAAGATGTAATGAGTTGAATTTGTTTTACTTAACTTGCCGTTTTTAGCCGTTATCAAGAAAAACGGTTTTTTCTGGGCTATCATGCTATCACAAAAGGCAAGTTGTTTGAAGTTTGGCTGAATGGATGTTCGAAAAAAGAAAAACCTTTTTCGGTTGTCAACCATGTTGAAAACAAATTTGGTGCTGCTGATATTTGCGAAAGTTCCATGAAACTCTTAGAAGAAAAAACTCGGATGCTAAAATATTTAAATCTGAAAACATAGCGTTTCTTGCTGATGAGGTTATTTTCGAAATCAAAAAACCAACTATGTCGACCATCAGCCGGATTCTAACTTTCGCTATCGCTAAAGTGCTAAAATAGGATAGCTAACCTTTTTCCGAATTTTTAGCTATCTCCAAAAATATCTCCAACATTTTTTGGTGATAAATAATCCATTTTAATGGTGATAAATAGAGAAAAAAATAGCAGCCTTCATTTGGATTACATTTCATCTCCTGTAGCGTAGCCGAGGCTATGTTACAAATACACTAGCGCCTTCGCAAAAATCCTTGAGAGAACTTACGGACTGAATAGAGCTTTGAACATTCTTTTAACAAATTAGTTTCATAAACTTTCGTATTCTTTTCAGGAAGTTACCAGCGATTTTTTTGTAAATGTGTGACAAAGCAGCATTTGTATTCTGAATATCGTCGTTTAAAGTACAAAACCGCGTATCGTCATTCTGCAAAACCGCGTAACTGACATGGGCTGCCAAAAATTGGATTTGGTCACACAAGCTCTTGGCTCAATCCTTATCCATTCGTCCTGAAATATACTAGCCAGAAATGCGATTTCTTTATAAAAAAGATAATCATTTTGAAATATGAATGTGTTTACTCTCTAGAAAATAATTTATGCAACCTCACATACGCGGTTTTGCATTATCTTGATACGCGGTTTGGCATTTTCCTGATACGCGGTTTTGCATTTTCCTGATACGCGGTTTTGTACTTTAAACGACGATATAAATAATATCGGTGGAGAATTTAGAAATACTGAAACCTCAAGTGAAAATGAAGTGTTTTATGAAGACTAACTGCTTTAGGAATCTCTCCTCAAGACATATCTGCGAGATATGTAGTAAATATTTTTCTTTTTTTAATTTAGGAATTTCGATAATGCCATAACTAATCGCTAGAAGAAACCATTTATGTACATGTGACCATACTTATTTTATTATGTAGCTCATTTTAAAGGGGAGGGGGTTGAGTATGGTAAGAAAACAACTTGTGTCACAACCAAGCTAATTCGACAATGTTTTTGAGTACTACCTAAACACATATACTCGTCATTTGAACATACAAAAAAGCAGAAAAGTCTGTTTTACGAAAGCCAAGTCTGTTTAACATTTTATTTACTGCCTTTACACTTCTTTTAACGTTTGCCATCTTTTTACATTAAAATAATGCAATATTTTAGCTGCTATTAATTTCGCACAGAAAAAGTAATCATTTGACCTAATGTGCTGTGGTGGAACTATGTCATTTTAAAACTTGAATCATAGAAATCCACCCAGTACATCGGCTGGTTTGCGCTCACGTTTTTTTTTT
>NW_023458761.1:30649-41536 GCF_013731165.1 Rhagoletis pomonella
TCAAACAAGGTGTTATGCCATGTCATTCCATCTCAAATGTACTGTTTTAGCATGTCGTTCCTACTTAGCTACGCTGTTGTTCGCTGTTGCGCTTCTGCAGCATATTTTTAATACTGTTTGATTCTGCCTTGGATGAAAATATACACAGATTTTTAATTAGACAATTCTTTAATGCATTTTACTATTCCTAGTGAACCCGCATGGCGTCAAAACGCCAACATTTAATTAAATTTTTTAAACAGATGAAACCCTATTCAAAAACCTCTAAAAATATTCCTAATGATTAATCTAAACCATTTCTCAGTGATGAGAGGTCTCGCATGGTGTCGATTTTCATTTCATCAAATTTCAAATTTCCCTGTAATTTCAAAAAATAAATCCTGTGCACATCTATGTATTTGACTTCTCATTTTGGAAATTCTAGCAACTCTAATTAAAAATATTATCGGCCTATAGTTTTCCTAAAACTCTTTCGTTTGACACTAATATTTCGATATTTCATTTATGTATCTTTCGTATAAGTAAAACAAATTCGACTTTTCAAACAGGTGGCAACTCCTTTAAAAGTATTTTCAAACTAAAATTTTTCGCCTGGCATTGTTAAACATATTTCAATTAACTGATGAATTAAATTGAATTTAATTTTTTTAAGCACATGGCAACTCTCCTAAATATAGTTTAGAAATAAATTATTTTCAAATCCATTTCGATTGATACCCATCTTTTGACAATCCATTTAACTTATTAAATAATTTGAGTATAAGTTTTCAACAAAAAAAAAAAAAACCAAATGTTCATCTTAAAGATTTCTTAACACTCGTTCTTTTGATAACCATATATTAAAATTTCATGTACCTTATGTATAATTAAACGAAATAGCATTTTCAAAACAGGCGGCAACCTTCTTAAAAATTATTTTCGAACTAAAATTTCCTTACATATTTTTCGTCTGACATTGTTATAAATATTCCATGTAACTGATGAATTAAGTGGAAATTTATTTTTTTAACACGTGGCAATCATCCTAAATATAATTCTGAAATAAGCGATTTTAACCCATTTCCATTGATAACCATCGGTGAGTAATTCATTTAACTTATTAAATAATTTTAGTTTAGCCCTTTAAACTGGGGCAACCCTCAAACACATTAAAAATGTTCTAAATTGTCGAACTAAGTATTTCTTGAAGCTCTTTAATTTGACATCCATGGTTAATATTCCATATAAAAAATTGTTCAATTAGACTTCTCAAATAGTTGGCAACCCTATTAAAAATATTTTCAAACTACTACCTTCTTAAATCTCTTTTGTATGAGACCCATATACCGATACCCTATTCACTTACCAAATTCCTTTAATTGAAATTGAATTAAATTTGTTTAGCATCTGGCAACCCTCCTATTCGTAGTTAAGTTATAAAGCATTTTCAAAACCATTTCGATTGATACCCATATTTAATAATTGATTTAACTTTTTAATTAATTTGAACTTAATGTCTTAACAGGAGGCAACTTTTTTCGAAAAAGTAAAACCTTCTTGGACATCCACACCCTAAGCCTTTAAAGTTGGTACCTCACTTTTGAAAATCGAACGGCCGGTGCGAATATGAGGGTATTGATTAATAAATAACTTGAGGTTATTTATTTAAGAGGTGGCAACTCCTTTCGAAAAAATAAAACCAGTTTGCACATCTACAGACCAAGCGCTTTAATTTGGCATCCCATTTTGAAAATCGAGCGAACAGTGCAGATCTTTTATACTGCACAAAAAATGCCTTCGAGTGTTATATATATAGATTATATATATACCTATTTTAATTACCCCATTGCCTTAATTCCAATTGAATTTGATTGTTTAAACACTTTAAAAATATTCTAAACGTTCAAACTAAAAATCTCTTAATATTCATTCGCTTGACGTCCATATTTTTATACTTCATATAAATTAGAATTTTCAAACAAGTGGCAACCCCCTTCAAAGTGTTTACAAACTACTACGTACTTAAACTTTATCGTCTGGCACCCATATCTATTTCTATTACCTAATTCCCTTAATTCAAATTGAATTTGATTTTTTTAACAGGTGGCAACCCTCATAAAGTTAAGTTAAGAAACACAGATTTTCAAAACTATTTCCATTTATGCCCATTTTGTAATAATTTGTTTAGCTTTTTAAATAATTTGAACTTAATTTTTTAAAAGGTGGCAACTCTTTTCGAAAAAGTTAAACCTTATTGCACACCTACCCTTTGATTTGGCACCTCACTTTTGAAAATTTAACGAACGGTGTGGATCTGATGGCATTGATTATTAAATTATTTGAATGCAATTTTTTATCAGGTGGCAACTCCTTTCAAAAAAATAAAACCAGTTTGCACATCTACAGGCCAAGCGCTTTTATTTTACACCCCATTTTTGAAAATCGAACGAACGGTCCAGATCTTTTATTCGGAACAAGAAATGCCTTCGCGTATTATTTTGAACTTAATTTTTTTAAAAGGTGGCAATTCTTTTCGAAAAAGTTAAACCTTATTGCACACCTAAAGTCAGAGCCCTTTGATTTGACACGTCACTTTTGAAAATCGAACGGACGGTACGGATCTGAGGGCATTGATTATTAAATTATTTGAATGCAATTTTTTATCAGGTGGCAGCTCTTTTCGAAAAAGTAAAACCTTTTTGCACATCTACAGACCAAGCGCTTTAATTTGACATCTCACTTTTGAAAATGGGGCGAACGGTACAGATCTTTTATGCTGCACAAAAAATGCCTTCGCGTATTATATATGTAGATTATATATATAGATAGGTGCTTAAAAAAACTACAAAATCTCTTCCCGTATATAAAATGTAATTAATAATGCTGACTATGTCGCATGTGTCGCATGTGTTGCTTGTGTTGACATGCATAGATTCGATGCATAATTTGATTTCAATTATTCGACAGTGTCTTCATATGTTATTGTGAAACATGTATAAGCGATATAATATGGCACTTGCATGATGTGACTCATGTCGCTATGTTTTATAGTTCAACATTTGCAGGCCTTTAGTACTTATGTACATATGTAAATATAAATATTGCACATACATATGTAAGTATAAATATTACATCGCCCGAAAACAATCGATGTTTTTCCAAAAATAAAACTATCGATAGTACAATCGATAGTTTTGCAGCTCTACTGTGAATATTCACCACGTTGTACACTAGCTTCTATGAATTGAATGAGCATTACATTCACATTCGACAAACTTCCATACCTAAACAAAAGCGTCAGCGTTGTCTGGCTGTCAAAAAATTCTCATGCCCATACAATTTGTATGAAGCATACCGAAACAACGCGGCGTCAACGCTGAGCGGTTGGAAATTCCGATTTTGACAGTGCGTTAGGTATTAAAGTTGGCTGCAGAAAACGGCGAAACTGTCATTTTTGTGTTACACACAAACAAACCTATGCTTATTGTTGGTGTTATTTCTGCATTTGACCTAGCGTTGACGGTTTTGTTTAGGTATGGCACTTCGGCGCTAACGCTAGGCGTCAGAAACCGTTCCGCCCAACGCTTTTGTTACGTATGGCAGTAAGTCGTGTAAATACTAGGAATGAATGTCGCATACAGGGTTCTAATACATACTTAAGTTTGCATGTATACATACATATGTATGAACTTATCTGTTGCAACTGGTTTTGATATTCGTAGATGGTTTTAGGCATAGGTTTAGTAGTCTATTTTGATAAAAAAAGCAAGGCGAAAATTAAAAAAAATACTGAAATCATTTTAACTGGGACCGTTGATAACTGATGAACATACATGAATATATGTATGTATAATATGTATATGTATGGATAATATAATAGCTCTGATCCAATACTTTTCGTGTAAAATCCTGGAAAAAAGCCAAACAGCTAAATCATTCTCTGAAGTGAGAAATAACAAAACGTACGGAACAACAAAAAGCATCGGGTAAAATCTTACAACTTAAACCTCTTCACAACTCTCCAAAAATCCCTCTCATTTACATGAACCACAGATTATATTCCGAAAAGAAAAACCAAATTCAGGAATCTATATATTATTCTGAAACAAGGCGCTTATTCTCAGCGATCTACAAGTCGTACAGAGACATCAGAGTATACATCAAATTAAAGTGCTCGATCTGAAACTTTGCACAAACTTTCAGATTTAAGATTCGTTGAACCGTTTTAGAAATATTTGCGTAGAAAGATTTTAAAATTTTTACATTGAGCAAAGCATTGTTACGTTCATTTCGATAGGCAGCGTCTCAGCGGGAAATAAGAGAATTAAAAATTGTTCCATTTATTCGCTTTCGTTTCTGTTTTTAACCGACTTTTTTTATGCATGTTACCGCATAACTCTGGACCACGTCAACCGATTCCGATAATTCTTTTCGCATCGGAAAGGTAGTGTCTCAGAGGTGGTGCCATACTCAGTGTTGCCAACTTTTGATTTGCAAAAAGCACCAAAAACTTGGAAAAAAAGCGTTTTACCACACTAAAAGCACCAAATGGTTTTGAATCAATTGATGCTTTTTTCATAACAGTTTTTATGTATTTAACAAAAACAAAAAATTAACAATATTTACAAGAATGCATACATAAATCAATAAACAAAACTTTTTCGCTCATAACGATTGAAAAGCCACATGCTATAATGACTCATGCTTACGACGTAATACCGAAGTACTGCGCATTAAAACTGATATAACTCAAGAAAGAAAAATCGAATCCCAACAAAAGAAAATCATGCCCTAATTAGAAATGAGCAAAACAAATTTTGTTTTCATTATATAACCTCAAATATCGCCAAAAACCGTGATTTTGGCACTTTGAGATTAGGATATCTCAAAATTCTAGTGCTAGAGCAATTGTGCGGCCAGATTTGTATTCAGCACCAAGAAACGATGTGTTTTACTCAGGTGGTACAAAAATAAAAAATTTTACAAATAATTAGAAAAGAAAAAAAAAACTTAACTTACTCGCATATCTACTAGCATTTTCAACGCGAATAGAATTGAACAAGGTGATTTTGCAAGTTCAGCTTTTTATCAATCATGGTTGTATTTAAGTGCATTTAAATTTGTAGATTTTTGTAAATTCAGTGCTGCCACAGCTTTAAATATTTAAAAACAAGTAAGAAAGTCTAAGTTCGGGCGGAGCCGAACATTAAATACCCGGCGCAAGTATTAAATATATTTTTTCCACCTTTCCGAAAGCTACCGCTACATGATAAGCCGGGATGTATACATTTTAAGTAAATTAGCGTCCTTAAATTTCGAAATATTGAAATTTCAAGCATATCTGAAATTTACCGTTATATGAAAAGCGGCCTCAATTTTAGTCCGATTTCAACAATTTTCAACGGTTTGCTTTTATGTGGCAAGCACAATAACCATACCGAGCTTGGTACAAATTGCTAGAACGGTTAGCGAGATACATATATGTGATCACAAGTGGGCGGTGCTACGCCCATTTTCCAAAATTTTGTCTTAAACGTATTTCTTGGTAAAGAATTGTTGCAATCATCAATTTTGAATAAATTAGCTTCAATATTTACTGATTTATCGAAGATTTTGTATTTCTCGAAATTACCGTTATATGGGATGTGGGCGTGGTTATTGTCCGATTTTAGAAATTTTCAGCCATTCAGTATGCTGTACGAAGGCCAACAACTGTGCCAAGTTTGGAAGAAATTGGTGTAGCGGTTACCAAGATATACACATGTAACCATAAGTGGGCGTGGCTACGCCCATTTGCCAAAATTTTGTAATATTCTTATTTTTTGTCCAAAACTCATTGCAAATATCAATTTTGAGTGAATTATCTTCAGTAGTTACTAAAATATCGCAGTTTTCGTATTTCTTAAAATTACCGTTATATGGGAGGTAGGCGTGGTTATTATCCGATTTCGCCCATTTTCAATACCATCCGTCCCACGCCCAAAAGAAGTTCACGTACCAAGTTTCGTTAAGATACCTCAATTTTTACTCGAGTTATCGTGTGCACAGACGGACGGACGGACGGACAGACAGTCACCGCTTAATCGATTTCTCAAATTCATTCTGATCATTTATGTATACATTTGTCTATATCTATCTCGATTCGTTTTGCCTGTTACAAACAACCGTTATGTGAACAAAGTTATAATACCCTTGTGCACAAGTGCGCTCGGGTATAATTATTTCAGGTTTTAACTATATCGGAGTAATATTAGTTCAGAAAAAAGCACTAAAAAAGGCACTAGGCGCTAAATAATTTTTTTTTGACGTTTTAATTTTCAAAAAACACTGAATCTAGTGCTTAAAGCACCAAGTTGGCAACTATGGCCATACTAGTTTGGTTTAGAACCGATCATTGGATCATGAAATATATATATATATACAGTATCGGTCATATCTATAGCACGCCATTTAAAAGTGATATTGTGTGCTACTTATGTTTATTCTTTTATTTTTAAGAAATTTCAATTAAAAATTAGTTCATTCTCAGACAAACCCCATATATACCCAAGTTTAACAATTTGTAGAAAACTTCAAAAAAGTGCAACAAAATTTCACCTAAATTTCAAACTTTTTTCTCGGAAGTGTTAGAATTTATTTGAGTACACAGTTTTTTAGCTCCTGCAAGTTAATCTGATAATGTGCAAATTTCAAGTGGCTACGAATTACCGTTAATTTTTTAGAATTTTTTTTGTCGCATTGGCTTCCATATAATGAATAAACTCAATTTATTTGTATATGGAAGAAAACCGCAACATCTTCTTCTTCTTATTTGGTACTACAACCGTTTGTCGGTTTGGGCCGAGACCAAAAAGCTTTTCCAATTGCTTCTCTCCTGCGCGAATTTGCGCCAGTTGGTTATCCCGAGCGCAGACAGGTCCTTCTGCACTTGGTCCTTCCAATGCGTTCGTGGGCGCCCTTGCTTTCGTTGTCCACCCATGGGTGTGGAGTCGAAGGATCTTTTCACCGGAGGGTCGTCATCCATGCGTACAACATGTCCAAGCCAACGCAATCGCTGTATTTTTATGCGCTTAACTATGTCCATGTCGTTAAAAAGCTCATACAGTTCCTCATTCCATCTTCTCCGATATCCGCCATGCACGAAAACAGGGCCGTAGATTTTGCGTAGAATAGTTCTCTCGAAAGCCCCCAAAGCCTTCTCATCTTTGTTCGACATCGTCCAAGATTCTGCGCCATATAAAAGGACGGGCATGATGAGAGATTTGTAGAGCGTGAGTTTCGTTCGTCGAGAGAGGGCTCTGCTTTTCAATTGCCTACCGAGCCCAAAGTAGCACCTGTTGGCAAGAGTTATTCTTCGCTTGATCTCCGGGCTGACGTTGTTGGTGGTGTTTATGCTGGATCCTAGGTAGACAAAGTCCTTCACTACTTCAAAGTTATATCTGCCAACAGTGACGTGTGGACTCTTTATATGTTGCCAGGAGGTACTTTGTCTTTCCCTCGTTCACCGCTAGACCAACTGGAAAATGCTGCGGTTACGTCCCTTTGTTTCAGGCCTACGATATCGATATCATCTGCATACGCCAGCAGCATCGTTCTTTTGGTATACATGGCGCCGCTGCGATTTAGATTGGCAGCTCTTATTACGCTTTCCAGCATCAGATTGAAAAAGTCGCACGAGAGTGAATCGCCTTGTCTAAAACCTCGTTTGGTCTCAAACGGCGCGGAGACGTCCTTCCCAATTTGGACGGAGCTGAAGGTTGTGCTCAACGTCACTCTACATAGCCGTATTAGTTTTGCGGGGATCCCAAATTTGGACATGGCGTCGTACAGGCAGCTCCTCTTCGTGCTATCAAAAGCAGCTTTACAGTCAACAAAAAGATGGTGTGTGTCGATTTGCTTATCTAGTGTCTTCTCCAGGATTTGACGTTCTGTGAAAATCTGGTCAATGGTGGACTTACCAGGTCTGAAGCCACACTGATAAGGTCCAATCAGCTGGTTCGTGAACGGCTTCAGTCACAGTATCGTCGACAGGACCTTGTATGCAATATTAAGAAGGCTTATTCCGCGATAATTGGCGCAAACGGCGGGATCTCCCTTCTTGTGGATTGGGCAAAGTACACTGAGATTCCATTCTTCGGGCATGTATTCATCAGACCAAATTCTGCTTAAAAGCTGGTACATACGCCCCACCAACTCTTCGCCACCGGCTTTGAACAGCTCAGCCGGTATACCGTCGGCTCCGGGGGCTTTGTTGTTCTTAAGCCGCTTTATTGCTGTTAGAAAACCGCAACACCTTTGGCGAAAAAAATTCTAAAAAATCAACGGCCACCTTTAGCCACTTGAAACTTGCACAGAATTGATTGGGCTATAAAACTGTGTATTCAGAAAAATTCTAACACTTCCGAGAAAAAAAGTTTGAAATTTATATGGAAATTTGTTGCACTTTTTTGTAGTATTCTACAAATTGTTAAACTTGGGTTTATATGGATTTTGTTAGAGAAAGAACTATATTTTAATTGAAAATTCTGAAAAATAAATAAATAAACATAAGTGGCACACAAAATCACTTTGAAATGGCGTGCTATAGATATGACCGATACTGTATATATATATATATATTTTTTTTTTTATATGAGAATTGAGTTAGTTTCGTTTTTGCTTAAAAATGACTTGTTGTTTCATATAGTTCAAAGCATTGCTACGTTGGTGTGCATTTAGGCAGCGATACAGCGGAAGATCTGCAAAGAAAATATTCCCTTTGGCTCTGTACATATGTACATGCACAACGTTGCTGCATATCCATACATTCATACACAGTATCAACCACAACATCGCTGCAGAGCTGTGCACTTTATTAACCGACTTCCAAAAATTATATATCGATAATATATCGATCGAAGCATTGCTACGTTCATGTGCATGTAGGCAGCGATACAGCGGAAGATCTGCAAAGAAAATGTTCCCTTTCTACATATGTACATACTAGTGATGTTAATTTTTCGGCTTTTTCCGATCCCGGGATTTTTGGGATGGGGTTGTCACAATCCTGGGATCCCGGGATTTAGATATTCATTACTTTTTAACAACTTGAACCGAAAAAATTGCTTCTATTCTGTTTGAGAAGCTCCCTACCATGAAACAAATAATCAATAAATGGGTTTGAAACCACGGTACAATAATTACAAGTATTGTCTTCCCAGAGAGCGCATATTCCGATCTGCCTTATTTAAAAAATATCATTGTTGCCCACACTAAAACGTTTACTGCTGGAAATATCTCTTTTTCCATACCCCATATACCATATATGTTCACTAGGCCGGGTCAAATTTTTTGCATCAAAGGCACATCGCAAGCATTTTTTCCCAAGAAACTATAGGTCTAAAATGAATATCGAGCCATCGATTTTTTCTATCTGTTTTTTTTTTAAGTGGCTCACCTGTTGAAACAGCTGTATTGAAAACTAGCCAAAATGTGTATCTGGGGGTTTTTGGGCTCGAGGAATCCATTTCTGGCATTAATTTTTTCTTTTGAGGGCCACCAGAGGGCGCTTCCGTACTTTTTTTTTTAGATTTTAACGCCTTTTTTCCGAAAAACGGCAACAGTGTTGCGAAAATCCACGAAATTTTACTTTCTCATAATGCAATTTTAATTTTTAAATAGCCTAAAATATTCAGCGTTGAAAATTAGGGAGAAGGAAGGTGTATTCATGTACAACTTATATCGATTTTATTCAATTTAGGACAAAAAATTCCTTGTTTTTTCATTTTTTTTTTATTTCAATATATTTGTTTTAGGGATGTGCCGGATATAGATTCTGCCGGATAACCGGATTCCGGATATCCTGTAAAAAAATAACAGCCGGATTCGGAGATCCGATCGGATATCCGGTAGACTGCTGCCCTTAATAAATTTCACAATATTGTTTTTTTGCCGGCTCGAGTTCACCTCGACCTCCGCACCGTTTCTGATGCTACAGAATTTACCACTTCGAAAACACAATTACGCACACATCTGTGCGATGCTATCGCATGAAATTCTTTGCTTTTGAATAATCAAGATGTTTTCTTTTCTTACGTTAATTTTTGTTTAAATTATACAGAACCCGCCTATTAACCTTTTTCGTTTCCGAACGCGTAGGTCTGCAATTTCGGCACGACGAAATGAAGAGCTGTGAATGTACCAATAAATAGTTGTGGCATTGTTGTAATTTTTTCGGAACAGATTCGCACCATCAGAATCGCACATGTGTGTTGATGCCTTATATGAACCTTACATGATCACATTGTTTGATCAAACTGTCTTCTGTGTAATTAGATGGTTTAACTTACACGCTTCAAAAAACCCATCAAATTTCAGTTTTCCGTTTTGGATGAAGTTGAAGAGAAGCTTAAGGCAGCTTTGTGTTCATTTTTTAATACTAATACTAAGTCGTATACTTTTTCCTTGTTCAATTATGTGTTTTTATTTAAATTATTGTGTAAAAAATTGTTTAATTTGAACTTTGACCCTTAATAACTTTTGTAATTGTTGTTCCCGCAAAAAAATAAATATACCGTTATACTCACCGCAATTATCTCTATCGATCCCCATATGTTTTTTTTTTTTTTAATTTGAGAATCGGAGCTATTCTGCATTTATGACCAAATTTTGCTCAACTTCTGTATATTTGACAGAAATGCAACTCTGTGAAATTACGCACGCAAATTGATTTCGGTTAATCAAATGTGAAAAACTTGCGTGCCTACGTAGAAAAACTCACGGCCGGTATTAGGTTGAGCTGTTAGAAACTCAATACACGTCACACATATAGTACATACAGAAATTCACTAAACCCATGCACGCAGTTTGACCAAACAGTTTGCCCGTGTAAGGTCCCTATTAATCTTGTACTAAAACGATAACTTTTCC
>NW_023458761.1:41636-50610 GCF_013731165.1 Rhagoletis pomonella
CCCGTGTAAGGTCCCTATTAATCTTGTACTAAAACGATAACTTTTCCTTCAGCAAACCTGATTATCGATTACTCTTGAGAAATAGAGGAGAAACGTCAAAGACAAAAGATAAACAACTATCTCGTAAAAAACTATTAATAAAAAAATTGACTTGATTATAGGACTAAACATTCAACAACGACAATGCTTCACTATTGCAACATTTTGCGACCCACGTTTCAAAACTCGTTTTTTTTCTGACGCCAAAAAAGCTAATCAACTGGGTTGTTGATGAACTAATTCGAAATTATAAATCAGTTAGCATGGAGAAACCAGTTGAATCATATGAAAAATGCCGAACTATAGTGAAAGCTTCCATCGAAGATCGAGCTCACGAGGATATTTGGCAATGCCTTGAGGAAATCGCTATGATGCGGATTCTAATGTTTCTAGTGATATGGATAGCCAAACGATTGGTAGACAAGGCAGCGAACGTACATGAAAAAAGGCAGCGATTTATGAACAAGAAATAGAGAAATATTTGCAGCTACCTCTTACATCCAGACAAGAAGATCCCTTAACTTGGTGGAAGTATAGCCGCAAAGAATTTCCAAATTTGTTTACACTGGCAATGAAGTATCTCTGCGCGCCACCTTCCTCAGTGAACTCGGAAAGAGTATTTAGTGCATCGGGTAACATTTATGTCGAAAATAGAAATAGGTTGTTGCCCGATAAAGCGGAAATGCTTCTTTTCGTAATGAAAAATATACAGATTGTTAACTTTGATTACTAATTAGACACTTTTAAATTGGATTACAAAAATACAAAATCTGGGTTAAATTTCTAAATTGAATCTTCTATAATCGATATCCGGAATCCGGCCGGATACTGGCTAACCAAAAAACGGCCGGATTCCGGATATCTACCGGATACCCGGCACATCCCTAACTTTTAATTCAAAAATTCAACTTAAAAGATAAAAACATATTAAATGAAAATGAAAAAAAAACATGAACAATTTCTAATGTTTCAGTTTTTAAACACGTATAACGTATTTTGTTTTTAATATTATGTTGGTAATACTGTTTATCGACATATTGTATGACAAATGACATGTGTGACATCATGCTTTTCCATCTTCATACTGTGCGTTTTCACATTCATACTGTGTTTAATATGTAAAATAAAAAAAATAAAAATTAAAAAATATATGAAAAAATGTCAACGCTGAACATTTTAGGCTATTTAAAAATTTAAATTACATTATGAAAAAGTCAAATTTGATGGATTTTCGCAGCAACGTTGTCGGTTTTCGGGGAAAAAAGGCATTATAACCCAAAAAACAGTACGGAAGCGCCCTCTGGCGGCCCTCAAAAGAAAAAATTAATGCAATAAATGGATTCCCCGACCCCAAAACCCCCCAGATACACATTTTTGCTAGTTTTCAATGCAGCTGTTTCAACAGGTGAGCCACTTTTTGAAAAAAAAACTAGGTAGAAAAAATCGCTGGCTCGAAATTCATTTTAGACTTATGGTTTCCTGGGCAAAAATAATTGAAATTACCCAATAATCATAGTCGCGTTGTGCCTCTGTTAATTTTTTTGGGCCCCCACAAATCGACCCGCCCTAATGTTCACGTATTTTTTTTAACAAACCATCTTACAGAGACCTTATCAATTTGAAAAAGCCGGAAAAAAGCATTTGCTTGTAAATAATTTCAAAATTTGTATGGTTCACTTAATTTCAAACGTTTTTTCTTTTGTTTTGAAAAGTTATAAAAACTAAATTGAGCGAACACTAAAAGCAAAGCCAAATAAAAGTAAAAGAATTAACATTAAACTGCGTCAAAATGAAAATAAGGGAGCACGAATTTCGATGTGCAGCAAAACTCTCTAGGAAGACAATACCTGTAATTACTGTACCTTGGTTTGAAACCTACTTTTTTATTTAAAGTAGCGATTTTATTTTTTCTCTCTAACCGCAGGATTTATTTAGAAGGACTTCGTAATTTGTAATGTATAATAAAAATATGGATAACAAATGCAGTGCAATGGGGTATAGTTAATGTGACCAACCGTACTTCATTCGGAAGTACAGTACTTCTTTTTTCGCTCTTGTACTTCGTACTTCGAAGTACAGAAAAATGTACTTCTTTGCGATATTTCGTACTTCAGGCGCGAGATTCTGTAACTAGTAAGCGCCAGTTTTCAGATCGCTATCGCACTTTTTGACTCATGATATAAATATTTTTGCGTCAAAAAGTGTGACAGAGATTCGCAAATTGTCGCTAACTGGTTACAGAATCTCCGCCCCCCAGATCCTGTACTTCCCCGGTCTTCTGGACGATCATCACATGGCCGAAAAAGGCTCTCATGTTTCCCCTAGGGATTTTAGGCGTATCAGTCTCTTCATTTTTGCTAAAAAACGCTTTCGCTGAAAGCGCATAGAGACTGATAGACCTGTACATAAGAAACGCGATTCCTCGTGACTGTCTTTCAAGAGCTCAATATGCTTATTGCAAGAAAAGGTCGGTGACACATTGGAAATGTGGTCAGAGGAAGCCTTCACGCATGGAGATTATGCAGTAGGAGCCTTCTTCGATATCGAAGGAGTATTCAACAATGTCACTTCAGAGGCAATAGTCAAATATATTCATAATCTAGGGGTTGAAATCAACCTAATAAGGCTTACTTACAGCTTACTTCGTAGCAGAACTGTCGTGGCGGAGTGGGTGAGCGTCTCCACACAATGCAGAGTCAATAGGAGCTCTGGACTGCGGTTGTAATTGACCTTCTAGAGGAACTGGAAAAAGTGGGCTATCAGGTGATCATCTATGTTAATGATGTGGAACTTTTGGTCCGATTTCTATACACTCTTTTCGATCTGGCTTAAGGTTACTTGAACCAGGTAACTAGGTGGGCGATCAACGGTGGCTGTCGTGGAAATCTAACATTGAGGAAAGGGTAGCAAAGGTGTCGGTTGCCTTTTACTGCTGAAGGTGAGCTATTTGTAAAACGAAAATTAATTCATTAGCTCTAGGAAACCAGGTTTAAGCCTATATTGTTTCAAGGAGCCCTTGTCTAGTGAGACTTACACTTGTAAAACAGGAATTAGCGGAGCATTAGGAACCACACCTACACTGGCGCTTAAGATATGCACATATGTTGAACACGACGCCTGCGGATATTGCAGACAGAATTGTCGGAGCACGAACTGCTATTAGACTAAGGGGAACCGGGTCCTAAAGGAAAAGAAGACGTTTCTCTGCTGCAGAAAATGTTTTTGTAGGGCACTTTAAAACACGTTACCTCTCAAGGGCTAGTGATGGGGGTTCTGACAGGCCATAGTGCGATTGGTATTCATTCGGTGAGACTAGGAATTCCTTTGGTATCAGCTGTCAAGAGGAAGATGAAGAGGCATCATCTCCACACTTTCTTTTAGACTGTCCAACCTTCGCGAAGTATTTTGAAGATGGAAGTATTTTGACTCGCACTTCTGAACAGCTCTCAGGGATCGATATTAGCCGCACTAAAAATTTCTTAATCGGCTCGCGGAGTTAACTTGACCAAACCTAAGCTGTACTTTTTGAGATATGCAATAGTTGGTCACATTAGGTATAGTCGTTGCGCTGGGTATGCAGTTACAGTTGCATAGCTACACTCAATCTATACTCTTGCGTCCTCGTTCGCGCACTCTGGGCAACGTGATCAACCCATGTGCGAGATGCGGTAACCAATCCGAGTGGAGCCTTGGGTCACGGCAGAATGAGAGGGAGCTTCGGTGGGGCCACTCCGACTTTTTCGGTTTAAGGGCTCACTGAAGTCTGCAGCGTCTGTTCACCATTAGGTGCGGCTGCAAGCGGGTGTCTGCTTGGAGCAAGCGGCTCGCTATATAAACGTATATTTGGTTGCGAAACCACCCCCGTCCCAGCAATGGGTTGTGCGCTGGGCTTGGGATCCGCCACGTAAAAACCACTTCCAGTGAAGAAGCAAGGCAAAACCTCGGATGAGACCCCCCCTTATGATGACGACCACGGGAAACGTTTAAAGGACTACCATTTGAGGGCATTCACCTGGAATGTCCGGACGCTTAATGGGGAAGGTGCCTCTGCCCGGCTGGTTGATGTTCTCGTAAGGACAAAAGCTGGCATCACCGCCATCCAAGAAATGCGTTGGACGGGACAAGGCAAACAATGTCTGGGGCCTTGCGACGTCTACTACAGCTGCCATGTAAAGGAGCGCAAATTCGGAGTTGGATTTGTGGTGGGAGAGAGACTCCGTCGCCGAGTACTCTCGTTCACCCCGGTGGACGAGCGTCTAGCCACAATCCGCATCAAAGCGGGATTCTTCAACATCTCCCTCATCTGCGTCCATGCCCCGACGGAAGAGAAGAATGAGGCATCCAAGGATCTTTTCTATGAGCGCTTGGAGCGCACGTACGAGCGCTGCCCCCTCATGATATCAAAATCGTGCTTGGCGACTTCAATGCCAGGGTGGGCAAGGAAGGGATCTTTGGAACCACCGTCGGAAAATTCAGCCTCCACGACGAAACGTCCGACAACGGATTGAGGCAGATTGACTTCGTCGTGCCCGAAACATGGTAGTATGCAGTACTAGGTTCAAGCATAAAAAGATCCATCAAGCTACGTGGCTGTCTCCGGATCGAAAAACGAGAAACCAAATCGATCATGTTGTGATAGACGGAAGGCATGCCTCCAGTGTTTTAGACGTACGCACACTCCGAGGCCCAAACATCGAATCGGACCACTATCTTGTTGCAGCCAAGATACGCACCCGCCTCTGTGCAGCAAAAAAGGTGCGCCCAAATATGCAAGGAACGCTTAACGTCGAAAAGCTGCAATCACAACAGACAGCCAGCGCTTTCGCTACTCGACTCTCACACCTGCTCTCAGAGAGCACTCTTCAACAAACCGACATATGCGAGCAGTGGAACCACATTTCCCGCTCATTAAGTACCGCCGCCGAAGAAGTAGTCGGATTTCAGCGAGCCCGAAAGAACAACTGGTACGATGAGGAGTGTCAGGAAGCTGCAGAGAAATAAGATGCCGACTACAGGGCCACGCTGCGATCGGGCGCAACGCGCTCTATGTGGGACCGCTATAGGGATCTGAAGAGGGAAGCTAGACGTATTTGTCGCAATAAGAAGAAAGAGGCCGAAATACGTGAGTGCGAAGAGCTTGAAATGCTGGCCGGAAGGAGGAAAGCTCGAAAATTTTAACAGAGAGTTAGGCGACTTAGGGAAGGTCTAAAGACCGGGGCGCACTCCTGTAAGAACAATAATGGCGACCTAGTAACTGATGTCCAGAGCGTATTTAAATTATGGAGGGAACACTTTTCCGCCCTACTAAATGGTAGCAGCACGAAAAGTTGTGGAGAAGAAGAACCCGAGCCCGCAGTCGATGATGACGGAGTCGACGTTCCACCGCCTGACTATGACGAGGTACGTATAGCAATAACGCGGCTGAAAAACAACAAAGCCGCTGGAGCTGACAGCCTGCCAGCCGAGCTATTCAAGTACGGCGGCGAGGAGTTGATATGGAGTTGATATGGTCAGATGAACGCATGCCCAACAACTGGAATTTAAGTATGCTCTGCTCAATCCACAAGAAAGGTGACCCCGCCATTCGCGCCAACTACCGCGGGATCAGCCTCCTAAGCATAGGTTACAAGGTCTTATCGAGCGTATTGTGTGAAAGACTAAAGTCCACCGTCAATGAACTAATTGGGCCTTATCAGTGTGGCTTTAGACCTGGCAAATCCACCATAGACTAGGTATTCACAATAAGCCAAATCTTGGAAAAGACCCGCGAGAAAAGGATCGACACTTACCACCTATTTGTCGACTTTAAAGTGGCTTTTGACAGCACTAAAAGGAGTCGCCTATACGCCGCTATGTAAAATGACGTTGAGCAATACCACCAGCTCCGTCGCCACAAAACGGGGTTTCAGACAGGGCGACTCCCTTTCATGTGACTTCTTTAATCTGATGTTGGAGAAGATAATAAGAGCTGCAGAACTTAACCGCTCAGGTACAATTTACTACAAGAGCATGCAATTGCCGGCTTATGCCGATGACATCGACATCATCGGTAACAAAAACCGCGAAGTCTGTTCTGCCTTTTCCAAGTTGGATAGGGAAGCAAAGCGAATGGGTCTGGTGGTAAACGAGGACAAGGCGAAGTATCTCCTGTCATCAAACAAACATTCAGCACATTCGCGCCTTGGCACCCACGTCACTGTTGACAGTTACAATTTCGAGAAAGTAGAGAATTTCGTTTACTTGGGAGTAGGCAATTCAGGAGTAAAGTCCTCTCTCGACGCACGAAAACCACGCTCTATAAGTCACCCCTCATGCCCGTGCTGGTATATGGCGCAGAAGCATGGACAATAAAAACATCCGATGAGGCGGCTCTTGGAGTGTTTGAGAGAAACGACTGGCGTGCTTTGCTGAACTCGGCCAAAATCCCTTAGGCGGTTACAGCGCCAAAAAAGAATAAGAAGAAGGGTAACAAATGCAGTAGGAAATTTCTTTAGAATTTAAAAAATCTAAACTTTTTGGATTCACCAGGACGAATAGGTAATTTTTAAGCTGACAACGAAGCTGAAGAACGAAATTCGAACAAGTATTGCGAAATTTCAAGGATAAAATTTTAAAATTATATTTTCAATATTTACCAGCCCTTCTGCGCTAAACTTGAATATGTTTAAATTATACAGGATTTCCTCATTAATTTTATACCGATATTTCTTCTCTAAGCACATTTCTCTGAATTTTTTAAATACACTTAGGTCTCTTTTTATGCGGTACATGCGTTCCTCAGAAAGCCGCATAAAAAAATCCGCACATAAGAGTTCTTTACTTTCATACAAAAACAGGGGATGCGTTCCAGCATTTTCAAAAACCGCATAAATTCAGACATTCCATGCGAAAAATTCTAAAAAACCGCATAAAAAATCCAGTGAGGCATTATTGAGCAAAAAAAAAACTATTTATTTCTTCACTTCAACACTTGTTATTCCATGTAAAACGGAACATTAATGAAACAAGTAAAATTTTATCTGTATTTTAACCAAAAAATAAATAAAAATACCACAATAAATACATGAATTATGTAAGAATACATACAAAAAAAATTTAGAAAAAAAGGTTTTTTCTTAATAGCGGTCGCCCCTGGGCAGGCACTGTATTTCTGCCATGAAAAACACCTTCTCGTAAAAATGCAATCGCCGTTCGGAGTCGGCGGAGAACTGTAGGTCCCTCCCCGTTATGTGACAACATCAAGGCGCACACCACAAATGTGAAGGGAAGCTCGGCCAAACACTTACATATGTGTAAGCGCCAATCTATTATTATTATTACTATGTAAGAATACAAAGACAAATTATTTATCAGAAGCATTGTCTTTTACACACTGAAAAAAGTAATAAAAACTCTCAAAAAAGCAAAATCGCTACTGCGAAATAATGGTTTGAAAAACCGCATAAATTCAAATCCGCATAAAAAAAATCCGCATAAAAAGAGACCTAAGTGTAATTTTTGAATTACTGACGTCAGAGTGAAAAACGTTGCATATTCATACATTCCTACATAAGTACTATCACAAAATAAACAGTATACAGAAGACGTACCACATAGAAATTTATTTTTCTT
Source organism: Rhagoletis pomonella (assembly GCF_013731165.1). Lineage (NCBI taxonomy): Eukaryota > Metazoa > Arthropoda > Insecta > Diptera > Tephritidae > Rhagoletis > Rhagoletis pomonella. The sequence goes on from NW_023458761.1 coordinate 49,287, forward strand.
CGGCGGACATAATATTGCAACCCGGACCAGAGCAGAGAAGTTAACATCACGACCACTATGAATAACATGGCGACCCGGAACAGAGCAGAGGAGTTAACATCACATCCACTGTGAATAACATGAAGTTAACATCTCGCCACAAACACACATCGTGATCAGCGTTGCCGGAAGCTTGAAAAAAATGTATTAGTTGCCAAGCAGAAAAAGTATCAAAAGCAAACAAAACTGTGGTTTCTTAAACTATTATTTAAAAAACAAATAATAAATAAAATTTTATAATTAAATCCATAGTTATAAAAAAAATTTATATTTCTTGCTTCTGTCTGCTTATTTGCATAACGAAAAACAAGCTTATAGAGCCCCTAAACCACACAAAATCCTTACGCAACCCGAGACATGTAAAAGTCAATATTGTGGAAATTACTACAGCATAAAATTGCGCAAACCTTATTTTGAAGAAACGTTGCTCAAGTAAATATGTGCAAGAAATATGAATGTGCGTTGTATATTTTGATAGCTTCAGCTTTAAAACGTAAAAAAAAAAAAAAATTTTTTTAAAAATATTTTTTTCTACGCTTTTTTCTATATTTTGCAGCACGATCTGGACACCACAATCAAAACTAGACTAAAAATTTCGCAGTTGTCACCATACGCAGCACAAATTATTGTACAACACAAGCATGAGCAAAATATCAAAATAATTTTTATTTTACCGCAATAACTGTGCAATTTAGTACAAACGACCGACGCGAGCCCGATATAGCGTAATGTTTTTGTGTGGTTTAAGGGCCCTATAACAGCGGCGTGTGCAAAGAAGTTCTGGTTGTGTTTCCCCTTATAAGAGTTACCAAATCAAACTTATAAATATCTATATATAAATTGTGAGACTTTAAATAAGAAGGAAAAATATATAAAGGCAAATATTTTAAGTATACTGTTCGTAGTTTTCAAAATTTCATTTCTGCCACGGCATTTGGGAACAAAAAGTATCAGATATTACAATTTAGAAAAAAGGTATTAAAAATTATACAATTTTATCAAAACGGCAACGCTGATCGTGATGAAAAACGACGTTAGTTAACATCTTGTCGTCATAGCGACGATGGTTTTAAAAGCGTCAGCCGAGTGAAAATACTGTTAAAGCAGAGATTCCCAAACATTATTTCTCGTAGACCCCTTTCAAAAATATACTGGTTTCGGTGGACCCCCTGCTGATACATTTCTTAATATTCCCAAAGCTCGTACAAAAAAGAAATGTGAAAATTAGATCTAACAATGTAAAAGTAAAAGTAAAAGTAAAAGTAAAAGTAAAAGTAAAAGTAAA
>NW_023458761.1:50710-52204 GCF_013731165.1 Rhagoletis pomonella
AATTCCTCGTTTAAGCTTCACTTCTTCCGCGCGTAGGGACTACACGCACTGAGTTTTTTTGATCTTTCATACAACCAAGACATAAATTCATTCAACAGGCCCACAAACGGTGCAATGGAAAAGCCTTGAAGGCCACCTGCATACTAAAAATAACCGGATGCTGGTATGACAATGAGTGGGGCGCGGCGAAAATTGCTGGCGGCAGAGATTTAAGCACTTGTGTCTCTTCAATGCTACAGGATAGTACGCCACCATTATCTTTTTGAAGACATTCTATAATATTGAGTTCACTGAGACTGAATGCTGGTTTGATTTTATCGCTGAGACCAGACTCACACATTATCCAATCTTCACTGATGGCTCCAAAACTGACTCTGGGCCATGATCTGAGGTCTTTTTCGAAGTTAATGAAGATAACCTTCACTTTTCTGTAGGGGAATATGCTTCGGTCTTCCAGGCTGAGGTAATTGCAATACTCAAAGCCATGGTGGAACACAGGTGGAGAGGAAGGAGTTTACGTGATTGCAGTGACAACCAAGCTGCACTTAAGGCATTGGACAGCCCTCTATTTAAGTATTTCCAAACTAGTTCGGCAATGCAAGTCTCGACTAAAATATGATGGTGAACATAACGAGGTTGTTTTACTCTGGGTGCCAGGTCACTCAGGAGTACCTGATCATGAGACATCTGATCATTTGGCCAGAGTTGGCTCACACCAGGCACCCCTCGGTCCGCAACCAGTTTTAGCACTCCCACCTTCGGCAATCGAAGCCACCATCAGAAACTGGGTGAATACTTCGCTCAACAAAGACTGAGCGGCATCGAGGGGATGCAGGTGGGCAAAACTCATGTTGCCTTCAATCTTACAAGGTCTATATAATTTTTTGCTGTCACTGAGCAGACGACACTGCAGACAACTTGCTGGACTGCTGACTGGTCACTTCACGTGGCACAAACACCTGACTGTAATAGGCGTAAATGACAAGTCCATTTGCCCATCTTGCCTTGAAGAAGATGAGACGGTAGAACACTTTTTGTGCTTCTTGCTTGCTTGGTTATTTGTCATCGATTTTTTAAACTCGTTCTTTTCTCTATTGTCAGTTTCTGAATTAAAAGTTTGGTGTAAAAAGCTTAGCCGTTTTGATGTTTTAAGTTTTGTGTTTTAAAAATGTGATAAATATTTTTCGCCTCACTTTAAAACTCGGAACGATAAAAATAAAAATGATCCCATTAATACAAATAAACTATTTTACATATACGCCACGTGCAAAGTCATGAGTGAGCCGAACATTTGATGAGTTTATGGTGAAGATAATGTAAATACCACTAGCGCCCGCAGTGCTCTTAAAAAATATAACTCCTCCGAGCGAGAGAGTATTTTGATGTATTTACGAGCTCTATTTTTTAAAACCTAGAAGTGTGTTATCACCAGGGAACGGATTTTATGGAAATTGCCTTTTTTTCTGCTAAAGAGATAGAGTATATTCGATTAAG
>NW_023458761.1:52304-59003 GCF_013731165.1 Rhagoletis pomonella
CCGCCCAATTGGCGTTTAACGCAGCTATTCGTTTTGTATACCCGCCATATACTACCTTTACCGTGGCGTTAAATATGTATCGCAAACATATCGGAGCTGTAATAATAAAATTCGCTTCAATAATTTGAGTTTAACTTTTTGAACAGGTGGTCACCGTCTTCAAGCACCTCAAAAATATTTTAATTGGGTTTTTTTAAGCCCTTTCTTTTCACGCTTACTGAATAGTACTTTATGAATAAGACTTTTTATAATTTAACTAAATTTGACTTTTAAAACAGGTGGCAACCCTCCTACATGTAGCTAGAAAATACAGTTTATTCAAAACCATTTCTTTTGATACCCATATTGGGATAATTCATTTAACTTAATAAATTATTTGAATTTGATTTTCGCATATATGGCAACCCTTTAAACAACTAAAACTATGTTGCACATCTACAGGTCAAGCCCTTTCATTTGACACGTTTGAAAATCGAACGAACGATACAGATTTTATGACTTGGTGTTAAATATTTAACGCAACCCTCTGCGGCAGAGAAATTATGAATTCGTTTATCTAACATGTGGCAACTCCGTTCATGGAACTAAAGCTATGTTGCACACCCGAAGGACAAGGCCTTTCATGTGACACCTCATTTTTGAAAATCGTACGAACGATACAGGTTTTATGACTTGGTGTTAAATATTTAACGCAGCCCTCTGCGGCAGAGAAATTTTGAATTCGATTTTCTAGCATGTGGCAACTCCTTTCATGGAACTAAACCTATGTTGCACACCCGAAGGACAAAGCCTTTCATGTGACACCTCATCTTTGAAAATCGAAGGAACGACACAGGTTTTATGACTTGGTGTTAAATATTTAACGCAACCCTCTGCGGCAGAGAAATTTTTAATTCGTTTATCTAACATGTGGCAACTCCTTTCATGGAACTAAAGCTATGTTGCACACCCGAAGGACAAGGCCTTTCATGTGACACCTCATTTTTGAAAATCGAACGAACGATACAGATTTTATGGCTTGGTGTTAAATATTTAACGCAACCATCTCCGAACTCGATTAAGAAGTTTCACTTCAAAAATTTGGATTTTCTGGCAAGTTGTACAACCTATCGCTACATTAATGGCCATCTTGTACAAACTCATTTAATTTGCGTTTGTTTCGTACAGTAAATAACCGAAAATGGATAACTCAGCCGAAATAGGTACGTGCTTTCGTTGAATTTTATAAATGTCAGCCGAAACTATGAAATTGTAAAAATGAGATTTTACAATAAGACTGCTCGCAAAATTGCAATGTTTGTGGGCAAAACGTCCAACTTGATTGCGGATTGATTTGAACCAACGTTTTCGGCTTGCATTATGTCAAAAGGATGTGTTTGTTGTAATTCATTCTGTCATTTACTACCATTATGCGTAGGCCAATTTATGAAATCATTTCTTGCGTTTCAGTAGAAACTGAATGAATGAACACCATTTCGTGATTTCAATTACCGCGAATAGAGTTTATGTGCTTAGTGTTTACTCAGATCGATGAAATGATTTCGAGAATTGGACTACGCATACATGTGATAATTATGCTTTTAATTGATAAGGTAATTTTATGTTTTTATAATTAATTTTAAATGCGGAACAAAGGAATTTGTCTTATTTCAACTTAAATAAATGCATTTTGCAAACAAAAGTGCGTACGTTACTTAGTGCCTTGGTAATGGCGAATTCGTAAGGACCTATTGATTGCATTATAAACATTTTCATTTATTTGTTAAACATACAATTACTTCCATTACAATGGATTCTAGAAACGCGAATTTATATAAGGTGGTGTTACCGGAAAATGAATAAATAAATTATATGTATATCAGAAAATTAATAAGATGGATTGAAATTATTGTTTGATTTCTAACCAAACCTTTGTATGTAACTCAATCGCCTAATGGTTTGCCGAACCGTAAACATATGTTTACACATCCAGTAGGTGCCTGGTACTCACACCTTTTTTAAGAAGTTTCACTTCTATAATGTGTACGGTGTTACTAGGGTGGCCAGATGCGCCGATTTAATCAGTACGTGTGCTGATTTTTTTCTATTGTACTGATTTTTAAGAGCCCGAAATTAGTACGCAAAATCTACTGATTTTTGAGTTTCTACTGATTTTTACATTTAATACTTTTTTAAGTTGGTGTAATTGACAACTTAACGATTTGCAGGTTTTACAGGATTGACAAGAAAAGCTGGTTTCGCCGTTAATAAATCTTATGAAATGTGGTGGTGAGTTAATCATATATTAAGTACACTGAGAAGATGACAATAAGAGATAATCTTTCGATTATAATTAAACATCCAGTGAGAAATCGGCTGTCAGTATTTCAAACTTAAAACGACTACTGCTACGGTGCAATGTAAGTTCTAAAAATTTGGAAAAGGTGCAAACTACCGACTCTTGGATATGATATACATATGTTCCATTACATTGATTTTTGAGGTACGACCACCTGTAATTTTACTTGCACATAAACATTTAACACTATTAAATTTCTAATATTTTTATTGAGCTTTGTACCACGATTGTTTATTAGGAAAAATTGAAAAAGCAAAAAAGTCTAAGCGGTAGAAGGTATAGCACTATTTCGGAATTCGATGTTCAAAGTCAGAAGCGTTAACCACTGAGCTATGTACATCCCGTAAACTCTTTTTGCTTTTCAATTTTTCCTAATAAACAATCGTGGTACAAAGCTCAATAAAAATATTAAAAATAAAATGTTAAGAAGCCACAATAACATTGACAAATACATAGTTTAGGAAGAGCCTGCCTGAAACTATACAAAAAAGCAAATAAGCAAATGGATGTATAGAATTGACAACAACAACCACGCTGTCGAGTTTAAATAGCGGCAAATCAGCTGCACTTGATAGTAGTTGGTTGAATAAGGAAAATGAATTAGCAACAAGAGTTTACGGGATGTACATAGCTCAGTGGTTAACGCTTCTGACTTTGAACATCGAATTCGCAGGTTCGATCCCTGCTGAAGTCTAGAAAAAAGAAGTCTGATAAGGAGATGTGGTGATCTCCGAAATAGTGCTTTAACTTCTACCGCTTAGACTTTGTTGCTTTTTCAATTTTTCCTAATAAACAATCGTGGTACAAAGCTCAATAAAAATATTAAAAATAAAATGTTAAGAAGCCACAATAACATTGACACTATTAAATTTCATTCGTTCTCGAAAATTCGTTTAGCGATAATTCGGTAATATACCTTTTAGTCAACATTTTAATGTGAATGTTGTATTTAATAAGCACACCAACTAAATGTGTTTTAAATTTGTAGCTTAAAATATGCAAACAGATTCTGACTCGAGCTCGTCTTCTACACACATTTTTTTTTTTTCTCAATTCTTATAAATTTTCTAGAAAGTTTGAGACTTCAACTCACATGTCTTTTGTTATAGAATTAACTATATTTTTATAAAAAAATTAAATTAAGTAAGGAAACAAAAAAATTTCAAAACCTGTCAATACATTTTACTACTATTTTCCTGAGCACAGCTGTACATACATACGTAATACCATTGATTTGTTTTAAAGTAATGAATTTTTGTACTGATAATACTATACGTATTTAAAAGACCATTAGTTATTTTTTTTTAATTAATGCGCTGTTATTTTGTTGTTATATTGTTAATAATAAAAAATACGCTTAAAAATGGCTCTGTACTGATTTTTATCCCAACTGTACTGTCCCTATAATATCTGGCCACCCTAGGTGCTACACACGCATTTTTTTAACTAAGCTATATTTTCATAAAACAGAATAAACATTAAATTGACTAAAGAAAAAGAGCCAAAACTTGCGTCCCAGTTTATTTATATTTGGGTCACAGTATATGTGCTTAAAAAAAAAATCATTGAATCGGGTTTTGAAGGCTTTTCGGATTAGAAAAAATCGACTTTGAATTGTATAGATATATGTAACACAGATCGCCATGAAAATTTCTCCGAGATAAAGCTATCCATTTCTAAAAGATTTTGGGTCGCTAAATTTTGTAAATAAATAAAAGAAACAAGTGAAAAAGTCCAAGTTCGGTTGGAGCCGAACATTAGATACCCGGCGCAAGTATCAAATATAATTCCAAAATAATGTAACTTATTTTCAAGGGATTGTGGTTACTATCAATTTTATGTAAATTAGCGTCCTTTAATTTCGAAATATCGATGTTTCAAGCATAACTGAAATTTACCGTTATATAAAAAGTGGGCGTAATTTTAGTCCGACTTCAAACATTTTCAGCGTTTTGCTTTTATGTGGCAAGCACAATAATCATACCGAGTTTGGTACATATTGGTCGAACGGTAACCGAGATACATATGTATATGTGATCTCTAAATTACCATTATATGGGATGTAGGCGTGGTTATTGTCCGATTTGCCATTTGGTATGCTGTACCAAGACCAATAACCGTGCCAAGTTTGGGAGAAATTGGTGGAGCGGTTCCCAAGATATACACGTGTAATCATAAGTGGGCGTGGTCTAAAAATTATTGTAAATATCAATTTTGAGAGAATAAGCTTCAGTAGTTACTAACATATTGCAGTTTTTGTATTTCCGAAAACTACCGTTATATGGGAAATAGGCGTGGTTATTGTCCGATTTTGCCTACGCCGAATAGCAGTAAACATACAAAGTTTCGTTAAGATATCTCAATTCTTACGCGAGTTATCGTGTGCACAGACGGACGGACGGACAGACAGTCACCGCTTAATCGATTTCTTTTTTCATTCATCATTTTCTATATCTATATCTATCTCGATTCGTTTTGCCTGTTACAAACAACCGTTATGGGAACAAAGTTATAATACCCTTGTGCACAAGTACGCTCGGGAAATTTGATGTGTAAACATATGCGAGCGGGAAAGCATAAAAATACGTTTACATATAAATAATATCGCAATCAAATCTCGTTAGCTGTCAAATTGGTTGTGCTTGTTATTCACACAACTCGAGGAAAAGTTAAACTTCTTCTCTCTGCCACCGTGGTCACTTTTTTCTGCTACACATATTATGCTATTTAAATATATTTTAACTGAATATTTTATTAAAAATACCTTTACATACCTCTTTTCCTTACGTCAATTTTTGTTTCCTTTTCATTTGACATTCCTCCTCTTCTTCGCAAGTATAATCGATAAAACTAAGTTGAACATCAACATGTTATCGGTTTAATCTGGGATAATTTTATAATTATAATTTTGAATGGCTAATCTTCTTTTCTAATTACAGATGAGGGAGTTAAGCTCGAAAATTTGGATAATCTTTTTATATGTAAAGCTATTCTTAGGCGACTCAGTTACATATATACACATGTATGTTAGGTTAGAAATTTACCACTAATCCACTTAATTTTACTCATTTTGCTAATTTAATTTTTTTTATTAATTTTCATTTTTAATTCTTATAATACATAAAATTATCGGTATACTTGTCACTCACGGGCGTTAAAATATCTTGAAAACACCGCATCAATCAGTGTTTTTGAGCTTATAGTTTGAGCATTTCTATTGCTACTAGTAATAATCCCCGAAAATCGGGGTGATCTGTTGTCTAAAAAATCTCCATATTTATTTATTCTAAAAACCACATGCATTGCTTTTGGTAACTAACTTCAACTTGGTATTTAGGCAAGATCGTACTCTACTCAATACGCCATGCGTTAAGTAATCCTCTTGCTAGGGTCTGACCTTGAGGCTGATTTATTGTTATTGCGAACGCTACAATAATTTTGAATTGGCGACGTTTAAATACAAAAGCAAGTGTTGATTCGCTAAGCTGTTAATTTATATGGGATAGTATAATTCGAATCACTTGTCTAAAGTCCATTAACTGGAACGATTTTCCGTCATCCCTTGTCAAATTTGTTTTTTAGACAAACCGGTTTCGGCGTTGTACCATCTTCAGTGTCGTTTTTCGTTTATGAATAGTTTCTGTTTGTCCGTCACTATATATAGCCGTGCTAAATCGTCGTTGGTTCTTAGTTAGGTACGTCTCAGCTGATTATATTCTTTTGTTCATCCAGTGGTTTTTGTTCTGTGCATACATCCTCAGGTAGAAATCAGCTGCTCACTTCTTCTTGAATAATTGTTGCATGGATTTGCAGGTTGGTAAAAATAATTTATTTTCTTTCATTTTGTTTCTGTAGTTTGGACTTGCGTTTCGTTGTTTATGGGCGTTCAGGGTTTCTGTCCTGTTTTGCGTATACAGAATATTTTGCTTAGCTGCCCACCCATCTTTGCTCGAAAAACTGGTGCGCTTAACCGAAAAAATCACTTAAGCGAATTTTCTTTACTACTTCAACAAGGAAAGGTATCCGAATCCCTATGAAGCCAAATAATAGAGGAGCACATACCACGTAGAAATTACTGCAAGCGAAATTTTTTCCGAATGGTGTCTAATAATCTATATAAATAAATCAAATGATAGCCGTTTTCGTTGTTCTGCAAGCAATAAAAAAAAGCTTGTAAAATTAGGGTAAGTGTAGAGCCAGTACAGGTAAACGTAATACTTTCTTTGATAATTGAAATTTTTAGAGCAGGCATCGCTAATGTGCAGGTATGTGGAATGCATCTATCGGAGTAGTTTCCTTGTAAATATTCAAAATAAAGTAATGTAAAAAAAATATTTTTTTTAAAATAAGCTTTTATTTAA